>NW_024534626.1:0-20059 GCF_016097555.1 Gigantopelta aegis
AAACAACATTATACAATTTATCCACTAACGATATATAATTATATAGTTGTGTTTGCATTACATTATAACCACAAACAATTAGAGTAATGAATGTAGAAAATACAGCCCCCCCAATAAGACATAAAGAAAATGCGCGGAGCATAGGCCCCATAAATAGATGGAATGAGCGTTGTGAGATACATTACCCCAGAAACCAGGTATTGTTGGACTAGGTAGAACTGACTGACTAACTGATCAGCAACATTAATACCACAGGAACTGACATCACTCCCCAAATATGGTGAAGTACAACATCCCATGTTTTGTATTGGAAGTTTGACACATATTTGCTTGCATGTTGAACTTGCTATAGCACAATTAATCCCAGAATTAGGGAATGGCTTTCAAGCATTGATTAAAACATTGATGAAATTACGATGTTAGCATAGCGGCGCAAATAAGAACTTCACAAAAGTCATTGTTATGCTTTCCACATACTCTATGCCTTAAAGATTAATTAAATAAGTCAAATAGTCTCCTGTATAAGTGCAACGATAATAACTTATTATAGGGGTTAATGCATTTGGGAACACAAAACTGGCTGTATGCATTGTTGAGAGCAGCAAGATCATTCACAGATGGTAACACTGGAATATTACCAGCTAATAGAGTAATATTGCATTCTGTTGGGTAGTTGTCTAAAATGGAAGAACAAGATTGACGAAACCGTTACTAATAAACTCTTTTATTGTGATATTTCGGTAAATGCTTTTTGTGAATGAATTCAACTGGATCTTTTGATTGCGTAATCTTTGCATCACTAACTCCATTTGAAATAATGATCAGGAAAACCGACAAGTAACAAGACAACAATTGCAGAACGACGTTGCCATTCTTGATTTTCGTGCTACGTATAATATTCGATGATTAAAGCATACAGCGCTGTATGCTTTAATCGTGTCTAGCGTCTCTTATATAAAAAAATATGTAATGTAATAAGTCAACCTGCGTAAAGTAATTTACTGAGTGTCTTTTTGGAAAAAAAAATTGTTTTTGTTAATTTATATTACTCATTGGAGATCTTACACATAATAATATGTTTCCCAAATGAATAACTATACTCTTATTAGTTTTGTTGGCGACACACAGTCTTTTAAGAAAAATATACACTTTATTATAATATGTATATATGTGTCATTCTGTTAAGGGTAATAAACTTTGATCTTGATGAATTCAACTGAAACTCTTGATTGCGTAGTCTTTGCATCAATAACTCCATTTGAAATAATGATCAGAAAGCCGACAAGTAACAGATAGCATTTATAGATTGAAGTTGACATTCTTGATTTTATACTATATATGTATAAATTTTTGATGGTTGAAGCATAAAGCATGTAGTGTCTCTTTATATAACAAAATATGGAATGTAATAAGTCTAGTTTGCAGGAAGACATTTGCTGAGTGTTGTTTTTGGAAAAAACTGATTGTTATGTTTATTTGATAATATTCATTGTAATTTTTGCACATAAAAGCATTCATATATACTATGTCTCCCAATGAATAGGTATACACTAATTACTTTTGTCATGAGACACACAATCTTTTGGGAAATGTATACACTTTATTATTCTATGTATGTCCTGTTGTTCCTTTAAAAGTAATGAAGTTCAAATACTGTCAACAAATTATGTTCATTAATTGGACAATTCCTTGCACAATGCGCGTACTATTATTAATATCCCAAATGAACTCTACTGTTCCCAATGGACTATGAGAGCATCATGTAAACAATGACCTTTTAAAAAAGTAACTGGTTACACTCAATTTGATTTGTATCTTACATTTTAGGTCAATGCATTTTATTTTAGTTATTAACTTTTGTCCGTACTCTCTGTACAATATCAGTTCAAATTCAAGCCACAATCTTGTCCTTGCAGGAGTGGCTAAGATTAATAAAAAACAGTATTTAGTTGTTGTGTCTGTTGACCTATGAACTCTAGAAGCACTAATAGAGACACTGTATATGAAAGATTAAAAACACTATGAACACTAAACCTACTAGCTTTAGAAGTACTAATATAAAAAACAAGAATGATATTTAATGACAATTGGAAACTAATATTAACAGTAAGAATCATATATAACAGGGGCGTACCTGAAAAAAATTGATGGTAGCAACCGGACGTAGGCGTGGTTATCATAACGTGTTAATGGTTATTACAGTATAAATAATTGTTATTATATGGATTTCTGGGATTTGTACTGTTATGTCCAATGAGGTAGAGGGCAATAGTACAATGGAAGTATATCTCTGTCATTTTCTTTGTTTATTATTTCCTTTGTTAATGGTAAAACTAATCATGAACATGGTGGATATCAAATGGATGACAATGAAATTGGAATGTTTGTGATGATTGTAGCTATTGTACAAATTTTTTATCAGGTAAGGATATATGATGTTAAATTTAGAAGTTATTTTCTTTATTTAGCCTTCATCTATCCAAAGACAGTTAGGTTGTTAGGATATCGTTATTTGATGAGAATTAGTTTGGTAATATTTATTATTGGCAGTTTAGTGTTGCCATGGTGTAATACTATCACTGGTCCATTGATCCACTGGTCATCAGTTCAGGATCTGAAGTGGAGACAATATCAGTTCTGATTTTTGTGGAAGACTTGATAGTGAGTCATCTGTGAACGAAAACTCCATTGTCAATTACCAGCAAAAGTGTGGGCTATTATTTTTTTGTCTTTACTAATGACGATACTTTCAACGGTTTGAATAGATATCATCATTTTTTTAGTTATTGGTTCATAGAACAAGCAGCTTTACTTGTATAATGTGATGGTCAATAATTCATCTTTTCCAAGACAAAAGAACAGTTAATGGTATTGGTCAGTCATTAGTGGCCATATTTCGATCAATTGGTCCTACTGTTGGTTCACTTGGTTTTGCATGGAGTGGAAGGGAATGGTGAGCTACATATATTGCAGTCATCTCATATACAATCATGGAAAATCTCTTTTTCAGGTCTTACTTGGCCTTAAACTATCATTTAATGTTTGAAATTATAGTAACATTAGCTTTAGAATATAATAAATAATTAATATTATACAAAAATTTAAATTAATTAATAATAATATAGATTATCAATGACGTTGATGCCCGGGCCCAGGTACGCCACTGTATATAGATATCTATACATTTAGTCTATACCTTGCGTCTATTCATTTCAATGATTTCCTCTATGTACCGGAAATATCTAATTAAGTGGGTAAGGCCTTGGTACACCAGCCCCCTTTTTTAAACTAAAGCAGTAGACAGGAATTAGTTATTAGAGTTTGTTTTCCATAAGTAAAGATGGTAGAAGGCTCCAGAGTCAACTCCAGCTTTGTCACTAGATGATGTAGTTGAAAATGGTAAAGAGTTAGGTCGTGGAGCATATGGGTGGTGTATATGAGGTAAAAGTAAGTGGTCTAATATGTGCTGGGAAAAACTCTACATGAAGCTATTGTACAGGTAAACTAGATTATTCTACAAGTAGTGTCCCGTTGTTAGAAATCTTAGTTTGCTGTTCCTTAGTAATTAGGGGTGAGATTAGTTTAATACACAAAATAGTATAGACTGCCTGATAGATTTATAAGTATTTTTATAAAAATACTTACTATTTTTTGCAATATGTTTGTAGAATGAAACAATTGTCAAGTTTGCTGAGGAATGTCTTTGTCACAGTCAACAACGTATCCAAATATAGTCCAGTTAATGGGTGTTTATTTCTCTTATTCTTCTCGGTTACCTATGTTGATAATGGAATATCTTCCTCTGTCATTAACACAGTGTTTAGAAACACATCAAAATTTTCCTCTTTCAGTTAAATATTCAATCCTTCTTGATGTGGCAAATGGTCTCAATTATCTCCACTGTAAGAGACCTCCAGTTGTCCATCGTGATCTCTCAGCAAACAATATATACTGCTAACATCTATTTTTGACAGCCAAAATATCTGACCTAGGTGTATCCAGAATGGCAACACATTTCTCCAACAGCACCTAACGACAGCACCAGTAATGTTGTTGTAATGCCTCCAGAAGCTTTCCAGAATAATCCATATTATGACCAGAAGCTTGATGTATTTTCATATGGCTGTCTTGTTCTTCATGTCTTCACACATCAATGGCCTATGCCTACAGATCAATATGTACCAAGTGAACAGTCACCTGGTATGTTTTGTCTTGTGTCAGAGTGGGATAGAAGAGCAAAATATACTGCAGCAACACCAAAACATAGTCCCTTTTTTTCATTTGTTAAGTCTTGTCTGGACAATAATCCTAAAAACCGTCCCACTATGAGTGATGCTATCATATGTGCTCAACAAGCTGCCTCTAGTGTACCTCCAATACAGAAACCAAATAGAAATAATGAAACAACTGAACTGCTTACTCACAGGTAGAAGAAATCAAAAAGCAATCTCAAGAAGATATTCGTAGATTGGAAGAAAAAAGTGCAGCAACTTGAACATTTTTTAAGTCTTATAATAATTCCAATAAAGAGATTGATGCTTCACATTATAGTGACATTGTGCAGATGTCATTTATGCAAAGTCGTGATACAGGAATCAATAATAAGCAATCCACTATCACACATAAACCTTATAATAGACAAGAGTCACAGTATGAAAGTACTGGTCTTCATGATCACGTAAAGGTTAATTTAACTGAAACACAAGTGCAAAGCAATGGTCCACGAGATAAATTGTGAGTTAAGTCTAAATATATTCTGTTGTTTTGAATGTCATAATTGTTGTTACAAGATACAACAATAATGAGACAATTATGTACTTATAATCTTTTTGCTACATGAGTTGTTTATTGATAAATAAATTTATGTTTTTAATGTTTAAAATGCAGCAAGCTCTCTATGAAAAATAATTTTTAGTATTTAGCATACTTAGTTTCCAGATCGGAGTAATATATGATTTTAAGTATTGCCTTAACATTGTTACTTTTTTTCTTCTAGTTGTCATGAGTATGATGGTGGTAAGTGATTGACAGTTCTAAAGTACATATCACTACCTTTTTTACAGTAAGGATCTTCAAAAATTATTAATTGATGCTGTAAAACGCGGGAATGTAACCAAAGTTAGTTATATAGATGTTATGATACCTATCATGACTATTATTTATATCTTATTTATACATATAATAATTGCTCCTTTTATAGATTATAGAGGCCCACCAAAATGGTGCTTCGTTGACTAATGTAGATCAGAATGGACTTACGCCTCTTCATCATGCTGCTCGCTTAGGGAGAATAGAAGCAGTTCAATATATAGCAGATAATAGTAAGAAAAATGATATACATGTAAATCATATTGTCATAGAACTTTTTAGTATATGTAACTAAAGGAATTGATTTAGGTGTTATGCAGTGATGTTTCTAGTAAAGTTAATAGTAAATTAAAACCACATTTACTTTTTTTAGTTCCTAAAGAGGCTATTAACATTCAAGATGAAGACAAGTAAGTCATTTGAATCATTATATCATTTATATATATTGAGTAATATACTATTTAAGAGGTCAAACAGCACTTCATAAAGCAGCCTGGTATGGTTATCGTGAAATCTGTAAAATATTAGTTGAGGCAGGAGCCTCTCTATTATAACTGATTATCAGGTAAGTAATAATGTGATTGTCTTTACTTTTGCTTCCTGTATCAGGACAATACACCATATCACAAATCAATTCAAAGTGAAGATGTAGGATTGCAGGAATATTTGAAAGTAAATAGTTCAAACTATTATCAATTTTTATACTATTGATCACAATTTTTATACTGTTAGTGAAAGAAGTACAGACTGCAGTTAATTAATAATTATTTTACAACTTCACTTTCTTATATTATCCATGACATTAGCACAATTTTATCATCTGATCATAACATACAATAATAAATATGAGCACACAAGAACAGAAAGATATAATTGTATTTATTTCTATTTCAATTTAAATCAGTAATAATTTTAATTTTCTAAAAAAAATAAAAAAGCTTATGTGTCATTGTTAAAAAGCAATTTCTTTTGAAACACAGACTTTCAAATATCAATGTATGAAATAGCATATAGTGCAATATTGTTATGTCTTGCAGCTGAATGAAATGCATGCATAAACCTATTATATAATAATGTATAACTTCTTCAATCTATACAAATGTATGATAATACACTATCACTGTCCCTATTGATATGTCAACAGAAGATAATTTCATTATATGTTATAAATGTTACATGTTCCTCAATAACTAGCTTTTATAAGAAAAATATATTGTATTGAATGTTTATTGAAGTAAATTTTATAGGTTGTTAGTAGATTAATAAAAGAACAACAAACCAAAGGAAGTAGATGGCGTATTAATCTCAGATCATCATCTCCTGAAGTACTCTTGTAATTATTAGTAATCTCAGTAAATGTGCAGTGAAGACACTTGATATACACAGCACTTCATTGGACAGTATATGTATGTCAACATTATCAACAGAACTACAAACTACTAATAAAACAATGATAAACCTGCTTCTTCGCTACTGTTCACTTACTGGTGGTATCAAACAAATCAGTGATGCTCTCTTTACCAATACTACTCTTAAGATATTAGCATTGATTAATGTTACTATCACAGATGAAGATACCAGTCACTTTTTTACTATGTTAAGTATTAATAAGACATTGGATTAACTAGAACTCATCAACTGTAACATCACTGATAATGGTGTCCAATATATATCTATGAAGGCCTCACTAAAAACCAAACATTGACTCGTTTGAACATCAGTTATAATCCTCAGATCACTTCAGTTAGTACCAGTACAATAGCTGGACTAATAAATAACTAAATTATTAACAGTACTAAGTCTTCACAGTACTTCACTGAATGATGATGATATCAAGACAATATGTACTGCACTTATTGAAAATACTACAATACAAAACTATGGTTATCTAAACAATATGAAGAATATTGTATGAATTTTAGACAATTATCAAGTTATTAAAGACAGACTTAAGTTCCAGCCAAACTTAAAATAGCTTATTCTATGCATTCTCTTTCAATTTATTTTAAGTTTCTATTGATGTCTTTTTAATATCTTATATTAAAATACAAACAAAACACTTTTTATTGTATACATATTGAGAAATTAAAGTGGAGTTCACTAATTATAGTGGGTGTGGTAAATTGACTATTGAGAATACCACTTAATATGAAATACTCTGATAACTTGTTCTGATCTCATACTTCATTCAACCTCTTTTATCAAGGATATATATTGACATATATCAAGTACATTATATTAACAATATAATATAATTGAACTATTACACTGTAAAAATTGATTAGTTAATTTACCAATACATGGTTATGTGGGTTGCATATGTAAAAAGTAACCTTTGATTACTAATGTACTATGAAATTATTGGTTATGTAGCTACATAAAGTGTAGGACATTAGTAATGAAAACAGTATTATGCTTACTTTTCTAGCAAAAATATATTTGTAATTGCAACCTGTATAACCAAATAATGGTTAAATCAACCAATCAATTTTTACAGTGCATATATAATGTCTATATTAGTACTATTATAATATGAATTAGACTCATTCCTATGTGTAGAATCTGGAATTCAGATAGTACATATAAACAATACTACATGTTATTATAATAATACAACAATTAATACATTAAGATAATATCATAATACAATAACTATACTAATAATATACATACAATAGACAAATGGAAATACAAGTTAATTATGATGTCATAATGACAACATTAAAGAGCATTGTAAATACATGTTTATTGAAAAGTGGTAAACAAGTGGTGGGTGAAGTCAGTTAAAAGGTAAGGTTATGTTCCCATATATTAATGATCAAGAGGTGAGATTACTATCAAAGATGACATTGTTCACGTTTATCACAATGACAACAGAACACAATGGTTGGTGGTTAGTATGTCTTGATGAAGGTCTGGTGCCTGACTACTTTCTCTGTCTCTCTCTCTCACAAAATCAGTATTCTCTCCTCACAACATAACTTAATTACTTCACCTGTATATAACATATTTTAGTATACAAACCTATACAGACATATACAGACATTTGCAATATGTTAAGTTTTTTTATGATTCACAAGTTAACCAGTTAAATTCATTTGTAAACCTTTTTTTTCTTTTTCTTTACCTGGTAATTTATTCAACAGAGAAAGCTTTTAAATGTTGAGCTAAAGTAGCTTTCAATTACACAGCTAAGAATTAAAATGAATCATTATCGATGTTAGGTGATATTGTTGAGATTTTAGAAGTTGATGGTGAGGGCTGGTGGTGTAGATGAGAACTAATTCATGTGGACTCCGTCATTATATGCTTGTTGTTATAGTACATTTCATGCTATGTATAAAGTACACACAAAGCTAAAAAATAGTATGTACATGTGTTACAATTGTTGTCTCATTGGCATTTTAGGAGCATATGTGTCTGTTCACAATATCTTTCATATCTTAATTTAATGACCATTGTTAGATAAATATGCTTCCTTAATCTTTCACGTATTATCATGCATTGTATAGTATGTATTACTATAGTAACTCTGTTTTTTAAAGAGGAGGCACAGAATATCTTGGTAATTGGTCTACAGGTAACCCTGAAATACTAAACAGAGGTATCTGGGTTTTATCTACTGGGGTGGGGGGGGGGGGAAGCTTTCCCCCAAACTCAGTAACTTCCCCAAAAAAAGTTTATAGTGATTTAGTAGTATGAAATTAATAAAAACAAGATTGTGAAGCAGGATGGAAGAAGAAATATTATAGCATGCAATGAGAATGTGTATTGAAGGACCTGAATGTTTAATAGATGAAACAATGAAGAAAAATTATTGAAAATTACAAAAAAGTCAAGAAAGAAAAAAATAGCATTGTAATTAATAATTATTTATTTATTCTCTTTAGTTATTTGCAATATGTTATTCAATAAAGCTAAAAGTGCATTGGAAGTCAACTTCTCACCCCCAAAAAGAATTCTAGATAGAACCCTGTAAGTATAACAAAGTTGGTTGATAAGAGAAAAATACTATCAGTAGTTAATATAACAAACACTGTCACATTATTTTCACCATATCTATCTATGTATGTGTGTATTGTTATATTTAACAGTATATATTACTAGTTATTAACTCTATAGAAGACATTGGAGGTGTTAAGTGAAATGATTATGACAACAGTGTATGTCTCACTTCACCAATAATAGAACAATGTGAAAATGTTATGAATAGATTAATGGAAAGCAAAAATATAGGGACAAGAATGGAGTATATATCTGTATACATCAACTCATGAAAGTACTCTAGCTATTATTAACAATCTTAATTTGTGTGCAGTGTGGAGACTTGATATATCATGCACTCCACTGGACAGTAAGTGTGTCTCCACATTATCAGAAATACTGAGTAGCAATAAAACAATAAAAATCTTACATCTTGTCTCTTCTCAACTTACTGGTGGTATGAAAGAAGTCAGTGATGCTCTCTTTACTAACACAACACTTCAAGATTATTGTTGTTTAATGTTTCTGTCACAGATGAAGATACTACTGTTAACTTGTCTAACATGTTGAGTAGCAATAAGACATTGAAAGTATTACAACTATCAAATTGTAACATCACTGATAATAGTGTCTGATATATCTGTGAAGGGCTCACTAGAAATCAAACATTGACTACATTGAACATCGGAGGTAATTATCAGATCACTTCAATTAGTACCAGTACAATAGTTAAATTGATAAGCACTACAAAATCATTGATAGAACTCCACCTGGACTGTACTTCACTGAAAGATGATGATATGAAGATAATATGTACTGAACTAGCTAACAATACTACAATACAGAGACTTGTATTGACACCAACAAAATAAGGAGAATTTTGACATATTCAGTAATCATCAGTTCATTAAAGACAGACTTCGTTTTCTGGTCATAGTAACCACATGTATTGACATGTTAACTGTTTGTCCTCACTTTCAATATCAATTGAGACTCCTGTTAACTAAATTTTTATTTTTTACTCAAATGTCTTTGACATTACAAATAAACAAAACAGCATGTTTACAACTGCATTAACTAATACAGATGACATTTGTCCTCAATATCCCATATATGGAAGTAATGTAATTTATAGTACTACTTCTAATGGTTCAGACTGGTAGTAGCCACACCCTTCTTTGACCTCACAAGTGGATATTATTTTGACTATGGCAGCTAGTCTAAGTGAGTTTTAAACTTTAGTTCCTTTTCTCATTTATAAATGTCAATGTATTTTATTAAGATATAGCTAATTTGAAAGATATCATTGAAGCCTTGAAGCAAAGTCACTTCCCAAACCATCGCTGGTCTCCTCTTGGTCTACAACTGGGTTCTATTACAACTACTCTGTCAGACATTAGAGCCAAGTATAGAGATGATCCAGAGAACTATCTTCAGAGTGTTTAACTCTGTGGTTGAGTAAAGCTGATAATGTCACTGAAAGTGGAGGTCCTACATGGGACTCATTAGCTAGTGCTCTTAACAAGTTAGGAGAGAATGCTACTGCTGACAAAATAAAGGAATTTAGTGAGGAATTGGAATTTGTGTTACATAATATCATTTTTAAATTTTTACAACAGAAGAATCATTTACTCCTGCGTGTCAAATGTTTACCGCACACACTGACAGACTCTCACTTTCTCATTCTTCCTGTCGAGATTATTCAGATGTTATATGAAGAGAGAGTGATCTCTAAGGAACATTAGATGAAGTCAATAGATTGGGAAGTGTACTAGGAGAGGTCCATTAAGAGCACTATGTACTACAGTGTCTAAAACCCCAAATATTTTAAAAGTGTTTGCTAGTGTCTTGTTGAAATCCTAAGAAACTGTACAGATTGCTAAAGATATACTCAGGAATATGGTAAATAATATTATATAGTAGTAATCTTTCATTATCACTTCATAGAGAATACATTTCCTTCTCATGTCTTCTTCAGCGTACTTATCAATATGATTTTTGATCAGATGGAAGTGACCTTTGAAATCTTATGATGAAAATGTCACCTCTCATTAAAGCTGGTGTTCCTTCACTAGAAGATCTCAAAATATATCTTCGACATGTTTTCGGGACCTAAGACCCCAACTGGCTAACAGCTAAATCATTTAATGATGTGATGGATCTTGTACAGATAAATGTACCATTATTAATGTCTGCTGTTTGGAGGCTATTGTTGATCACTACAATATCACAGCTCTAAACGACACTTGAAGAATTCAAGACAGCTGTTGATACATTTTGTGAGAAGATCAAAACTGATATATGCCTTAAACAGAACTTCAAGATAGCTTCATTTTCTCATCATCTCACTTGTGAGACTATTGAGTTTTGTGCTTGAGTGGGAGACTGACAGACATATAGAATTTAGATATATATATATATATAGATATTTTTACTAAATTTAGCATTTATCCAAAGCCTCAGAAACCATTAACTGATGAAGGAGTAATCTAATCTAGTCAAAGAGTCCACACTATCTATCAATGGTAAGTGTCATAGTATCATATCTATGTCTTAGGATGTGTCCATTGCCCATATATGAGAAATGTTATTTTAGTATGTACTTGATCTTAAACCATGTAATCACATGTTGTTATTTACAAATAAACTTTTTTAGTGACAGATACAAACAAGTCAATGCTTCTAGAAACTTTACAGATTTACTTCTTATTAGTCTCACTCATCTTTTCTTTTTAGTCCTTGTCCTGATCATCTCTTGTAGTATTTAATATCACATGATAAATTGTACAACCACAAAAAGTTAGCAACCATGTCTATGAAAGCATATACCTATATGGTATTATAAGATAGGACATGAGATAGTACATGTTAGTATATGAATGTCAAACACTCCTTTTTTCATACACTCCTGACTACATATATTATACAAATTATATTGTCATTACTTATTGTAGAGTCTTCAATATATTAGTTAAGAGATGAGACAAAAGGTTCAACTGATGATAAAGAGTCAGGGTTATGGTATGTTGTGTTATGATGTTTCATAAAGTTACATTATAATAATGTTTAGTGGTCTATACAGAAGCTGTTGTCAAACGTTCTTTCCACCAAAGTATATCCTGTGGCAATTAACTATAACTGTTGGAGATGTTATCAAAGAATGTCATTAAGGGTATGGACACATTATTTTTATCCATCATTCATTATGTCAACATATTATTTAAAAATCATTTCTATTCATATTATATATTTCATAGACTGGAGAAGGATGGTATGAGGGACTCTGAATGGAGTCCGTGGGATGTTCCCTATAAATTATACAGAACTACAACTAGCTAAATCTGAATTATCTCATGATGATCCCAAATTAGGAGGTAATCCCTGTAATTTGTTCATTAGAACTTAACTTATAATGTTTTTTATATAGTACAGTTAGTACACCTATATATTATATGTATACTCTATATCTACATACTAAACTCTGTTTATAACAGGACATACCGAAGAGTTGAGTGGAGAGATGATATAAAGTATGTTGGCTTATCTCACCAACTATTGAACAATGTGACTAGGTTGTTAGCAGATTAAGAAAAAGAAACAAACCACAAGGAAGTAGATGGAGTTATTAATCTCAGATCATCATCTCCTGAAAGTACTCTTGTAATTATTAGTAATCTCAGAAATGTGCAGTGAAGACACTTGATATACACAGCACTCCATTGGACAGTATTGTATGTCAATTATCAACAGAGCTACAAACTACTAAAAAAACAATGTTAAGCCTATTCTTTCGCTACTGTTCACTTACTGGTGGTATCAAACAAAATCAGTGATGCTCTCTTTACCAATAGACTCTTGAGGTGTTAGCGTTGATTAATGTTACTATCACACAGATGAGATACCAGTCACGTGTCTACTATGTTAAGTATTAATAAGACATTGGAAACACTAGTACTCACCAACTGTAACATCACTGATAATGGGTCCAATATATCTGTGAAGGCCTCACTAAAAACCAAACATTGACTTTGTTGAACATTACTATAATCCTCAGATCTCTTCCAGTTAGTACCAGTACATAGCTGAACTAATGAATACAACTAAATCGTAACAGTACTAAGTCCTTCACAGTACTTCACTGAACAATGATGATATCAAAACAATATGTACTGCACTCAGTGAAAATATACCAATACAAGTACTATGGTTATCTAAACAACATGAAAACATTGTATGAAGTTAGAACAGTTATCAAGTTATTAAAAACAGACTTAGCTTCCAACCCAGGCATAAAATATTTGTTCTATATATTTACTGTCAATTTTATTTAAGTTTCTGTTGATGTCTTTTTAATATCTTTTAATAAAATACAAACAAAGCATTTTCATTGTATGAAATATTGAGATATTAGAATATAATTTACTAATTATAGTGGGTGTGGTAACTTGACTATTGAGAAATACACTTAATATGCAATACTCTAATAACTTGTTCTGATCTCATACTTCATTCAACCTCTTTATCAAGAAATATTATTGACATATATCAAGTACATTATATTAACAATATAATATAATTGAACTATTATAAATGTCTATACTAGTAACTATTATAATATGATATTAGACTCATTCCTATGTGTAGAAGTCTGGGATTCAGACTAGTGCATATAAAACATGTTATTAGTTATAATAATAACAATTAATACATTAATATACCCATATAGACTATACTACTATAATATATATATATACAATAGACAAAGGAAATACAAAATTAATTATGATGTCATAATGACAAACATTAAAGATCATTGTAAATACGTTTTTATTGAAAAGTGGTACAGTGGTGGGTGAAGTCAGTTTAAAAGGTAAGGTTATGTTCCCATATATTGATGATCAAGAGGGTGAATTACTAGGAGCATATGGGTCTGATCACAATATCTTTTCATTTTTATATCTTAATTTAATGACCATTGTTAGATAATATCTTCCTTAGAAGGACCCTTCCTTAATCTTTCACGTATTGTCATGCATTGTATAGTATGTATTACTATAGTAACTCTGTTTTTTTTAAAGAGGAGGCACAGAGTATCTTGGTAGTTGGTCTACTGAATTGCTAAACAGAGGTATGTCATAGTCTGGGTTTTTTTATCTACTGGGTGGGGGGGAAGCTTTCCCCCAAACTCAGTAACTTCCCCCAAAAAAGTTTACAGTGAATTTAGTAGTATGAATTATAAAAACAAGATTGTGAAGGAAGATGGGAGAAGAAATATTTATATAGGCAATGAGAATGTCGTATTGAATGGACCTGAACGTTTAATAGATGAAACAATGAAGAAATTATTGAAAATTGCAAAAAAGTCAAGAAAAAAAAATAGCATTTAATTAATATTTTATTTATTCTCTTTAGTTATTCGCAAAATGTTATTCAATAAAGCGAAAAGTGCATTGGAAGTCAACTTCTCACCCCTAAAAAAAATCTAGATAGAACCCTGTAATTATAATAACAAAGTTGGTTGATAAGAGAAAAATACTAAATTCTTATTTTTTACTCCAAATTTCTTTGACATTACAAATAAACAAAGCACATGTTTCACAACTGCATTAACTAATACAGCTGACATTTTCCTCAATGTCCCCATATATGGAAGTAATGTAATTTAAGTACTACTTCTAATGGTTTCAACTGGTATGTAGCCACACCCTTCTTTGACCTCCCCCCCCCCCCCCCCCCCCCCCCCCCCCCCCCCCCCCCCCCCCCCCCCCCCCCCCCCCACCCCCCCCCCCCCCCCCCCCCCCCCCCCCCCCCCCCCCCCCCCCCACCCCCCCCCCCCCCCCCCCCCCCCCCCCCCCCCCCCCCCCCCCCCCCCCCCCCCCCCCCCCCCCCCCCCCCCCCCCCCCACCCCCCCCCCCCCCCCCCCCCCCCCCCCCCCCCCCCCCCCCCCCCCCCCCCCCCCCCCCCCCCCCCCCCCCCCCCCCCACCGCCCCCCCCCCCCCCCCCCCCCCCCCCCCCCCACCCCCCCCCCCCCCCCCCCCCCCCCCCCCCCCCCCCCCCCCCCCCCCCCCCCCCCCCCCCCCCCCCCCCCCCCCCCCCCCCCCCCCCCCCCCCCCCCCACCCCCCCCCCCCCCCCCCCCCCCCCCCCCCCCCCCCCCCCCCCCCCCCCCCCCCCCCCCCCCCCCCCCCCCCCCCCCCCCCCCCCCCCCCCCCCCCCCCCCCCCCCCCCCCCCCCCCCCCCCCAGTGGATATTGTTTTGACTATGGCATCCTTCTCAATGAGTTAAAATTTAGATCCTTTTGCCTCATTTATAAATGTTCAATATCATTTTATTTAGATATAACTAATTTGAAAGATATCATTGAAGCCTTGAAGCAAGGTCACTTCCCAAACCATCGCTGGTCTCCTCTCGGTCTACACTGGTCTATTACAACCTACCTCTGTCAGACATTAGAGCCAAGTATAGAATGATCCAGAGAACTGTCTTCAAGAGTGTTTAACTCTGTGGTTGAGTAAAGCTGATAATGTCACTGAAAGTGGAGGTCCTACATGGGACTCATTAGCTAGTGCTCTTAACAAGTTAGGAGAGAATGCTATTGCTGACAAAATAAAGGAATTTAGTGAGGAATTGGAATTTGTACATATATACATTTTTAAATTTTTACAACAGAAAGAATCATTTACTCCTGCGTGTCAAATGTTACAACAACACACTGACAGACTCTCACCTCTCATTCTTCCTGTCGAGATTGATTCAGATGTTATACGAAGAGAGAGTGATCTCTAAGGAGACATTAGATGAAGTCAATAGATTGGAATGTACTAGAGAAGGTCCATTGAGAGCACTGTGTACTACAGTGTCTAAAGACCCCCAATATTTTAAAAGTGTTCGCTAGTGTCTTGTTGAAATCTAAGAACACTGTACAGATTGCTAAGATATACTCATAGAATATGGTAAATAATTTATATAGTAGTAATCTTCCAGTACACACTTCATAGAGAATACTTTCCTTCTCATGTTAATCTTCAGCGTACTCTTATCAATATGATTTTGATCAGATTGGAAGTGACCTTTGGAATCTCTTTGATTGACAAGTTCACACTCTCATTAAAGCTGGTGTTCCTTCTCTTGAAGATCTCAAAATATATCTTCGGACAGTTTTCGGAATAAGAGACCCAACTGGCTACAGCTAAATCATTTAATGATGTGATGGATCTTGTACAAGATAATGTACCATTATTAATGTCTGCTGTTTGGAGGCTATTGTTGATCACTACAATATCACAGCAGCTAAACGACACATTGAAGAATTCAAGACAGCTGTTGATACATTTTGTGAGAAGATCAAAACTGATATATGCCCCTTAAACAGAACTTCAAGATAGCTTCATTTTCTCATCATCTCACTTGGAGACTATTGAGTTTTGTGCTTGAGGGGAGACTGACAAAACACACACTAGAGATATCAAAGATTTGCTATCAAAAGCATTTGGAGACATGGCTAAGTCTGTACAAGTTAGAGCAGTTATGATGGCAACTCCATCATGTTACCTGCTATGCTCCTCTAAGTTTGATGGATTTTCTTACTAACAGCAGCAGAGAGGAATCTTAACCTACTGAAAGAAAATGGAGTTATAAAATTAATATTTGGCTATCACACCATTTATGATAAACATCAGAGAGATGAGGTAAGAGATGAGTAGTAGATTTAGACACCAGTTACTACCTTATTGTATATAGGAGATTAAACTGTGTAGATGAGAACACAAAGGAGTTAAGAAGTCAACTGAAACTACAACAAATCTCAGTAGAAAAATGATAATGGAAAAAGAGTCTATTATCAGAGAACATGAAGGTAACACTAATATATTGTACATGTCCATGTATTATAATAGAGACATATCATTGATGTTATACTATATGGTCACTGTTATAACTATTTATATTTAATAGATAATGTATAGTGACTAGTTTTGTATTTATAGAAAATAGACAAATAAAGAAAAGGAAGTACAATATTTCATAAAGACAAGGAAAGTTATATGTATGATATAATGATCATTTGTTTTATGTTGTTTTGTATATAGCTAGTGAGAAGGAGTTATTGTCAGTGTCTGTTGAGAGACAAAGAGAGATAGAGACACTACAAGAAATTATAACAACATTGACATTACAATTAAGAGAGAGAGACAAACAGATTGAGGAGTTAAAGCAAAGTTTGAAAGGTAACTGATATTAGTAGATAATTGTTACTTCTCATTATATGATATTGTTACTAAATTTAGTATTTATCCAAAAGCCTCAGAAACCATTAACTGATGAAGGAGTTCATAAGTCTAGTAAAGAAGAGTCCATGCTAATCTATCAATGGTAAGTGTCATAGTATCATATCTATGTAGCATTTAATATCACATGATAAAATTGTACAACCACAAAAGTTATTAACCACTTTGTCTATGAAAGCATATACCTTATATAGTATTATAAGATAAGGATTGTCATAATATATTGTTAGTGTATGAATGTTCAACACTTCTTTTGTTCATACCTCCTATATATTATACACTACATATATTATACAAATTATATTGTCATTACTTATTGTAGAGTCTTCATTATATTGAGTTAAGAGATGAGACAAAAAGTTTAACTGATGATAAAGAGTCAGGTTATGGTATGTTGTGTTATGATGTTTCATAAAGTTACATTATAATAATGTCTTAGTGGTCTATACAGAAGCCTGTTGTCAAACAATCTTTCACCAAATATATCCTGTGGAATTAACTCTAAATGTTGGAGATGTTATCAAAGATGTCATTAAAGTATGGACACATCCTTTTTATACATCCATTCATTATGTCAACATATTATTTAAGATCATTTCTATTCATATTATAAATTTTCATAGATTGGAGAAGGATGGGTGGAGGGACTCTGAATGGAGTCTATGGGTCATTCCCTATAAATTATACAGAACTACAACTAGCTAAATCTGAATTATCTCATGATGATCCCAAATTAGGAGGTAATCCTGTAATTTGTTCATTAGAACTTAACTTATAATGTTATATATAGTACAGTTTGTAACACTATATATTATATGTGTATACTATATCTACATACTAACTCTGTTTATAACAGGACATACTGGAAGAATTGAGTGGAGAGATGATATAAAGTATGTTTTTGCTTATCTCACCAACTATTGAACAATGTAAAGAGGTGGTTAGCAGATTAATAAAAGAACAACAAACCAAAGGAAGTAGATGGCGTATTAATCTCAGATCATCATCTCCTGAAAGTGTTCTTGTAATTATTAGTAATCTCAGTAAATGTGCAGTGATGACACTTGATATACACAGCACTTCATTGGACAGTATATGTATGTCAACATTATCAACAGAGCTACAAACTACTAATAAAACAATGGAAAAACTAATTCTTCGTTACTGTTCACTTACTGGTGGTATCAAACAATCAGTGATGCTCTCTTTACCAATACTACTCTTGAGGTGTTAGCGTTGATTAATGTTACTATCACAGATGAAGATACCAGTCACTTGTCTACTATGTTAAGTATAATAAGACATTGAAAACACTACAACTCTCCAACTGTAACATCACTGATAATGGTGTCCGATATGATTTGTGAAGGCCTCACTAAAAACCAAAACATTGACTGGGTTGAACATTGGGTATAATCCTCATATCACTTCAGGTTAGTACCAGTACAATAGTTGAACTAATAAATACAACTAAATCATTAACAGTATTACGTCTCTATG
Organism: Gigantopelta aegis; assembly: GCF_016097555.1. Lineage (NCBI taxonomy): Eukaryota > Metazoa > Mollusca > Gastropoda > Neomphalida > Peltospiridae > Gigantopelta > Gigantopelta aegis. Next base: position 18,856 of record NW_024534626.1, read on the forward strand.
ATACTTCACTGAACAATGATGATATCAAGACAATATGTACTACACTCAGGTGAAAATACTACAATGCAAGAACTATACTTATCTGAACAACATGAAGAATATTGTATGAAGTTAGACAGTTATCAAGTTATTAAAGACAGAATTAACTTCACCCAATCTTAAAATAGTTTGTTCTATATATTTACTTTCAATTAGTTTAAGTTTGTGTGGTCTTTTAATATCTTTTATTAAAATACAAACAAAACACTTTTTATGTATACATATTGAGAAATTAAAGTGGAGTTTTACTAATTATAGTGGGTGTGGTAAATTGACTATTGAGAAATACCACTTAATATGAAATACTCTGATAACTTGTTTCTGATCTCATACTTCATTCAACCTCTTTATCAAGAAATATATATTGACATATATCAAGTACATTATATTAACAATATAATATAATTGAACTATTATAATGTCATATTAGTACTATATAATATGATATTAGACTCATTCCCATGTGTATAAGTCTGAATTCAGATTAGTACATATAAACAATACTACATGTTATTATAATAATAACTATTAATACATTAAGATAATATACCATAATATAATAACTATACTAATAATATATACATACAATAAACAAAGGAAATAAAATTAATTATGATGTCATAATGACAATTGAAGATCGAATGTATCCCAGAATGTCTAAAATAAAAACATCTAATCACAGATTGTCTTTAAATGTCTAAATAAAAGAATGAAATTATTAATGAAAATTAATCAAAGGAGACAGCAAGGTCTTTAATTATATTAATATATGAATCTAAAGTTCTGGAGCCATTTTCAAGTTCTGTTTTAACTTATGTATTTTTTCATCACTTCTTCTTCTTGCTCTGATAACACCACCTCTTCCAACTGCTGATCGTGACCTCTGTGCAGCTTGCTCTTTTTTAAGAATCTCTATCAATTTGTAAATATTTGGGTGTGATTTTTTGCCATTTTCTGATTCTGGTTGTGCCAACCTTCCAAATGATTGTTTTGTGCGTGGACTAGCATATGAAAATAGTTCCATATCTGTAGTCTGAAGTTACCCATTGAGTCAAGTATGTTGAAAGTAATCAGATACTCCTTGTCACTCGTGTATCTTGAGGCATAGTTCTTTAATAGCGGAAGTAGGCATAGAGGAGAGGGAATTGTTTTCCATAATGAAAGC
>NW_024534627.1:0-17500 GCF_016097555.1 Gigantopelta aegis
GGGAGTAAAATGTAGTTGAAAACATAACAACATACACATTTGTAACATAAGTCATCATTATATCTATATCATGATGTACTAAAATGATTTTTATCCCAGGCATGAGATTAAGTGCTATATAATCTCTTATGAAATGAATTTGTACAAAATCAACTCTCATTTGGTTAACTTTCCTCTCAAGTCAACTGTGTGTTTGCAAAGCTGCTCCTCGAAAAAGTTATAGAAAGAACAAAGAATAAAACTGATATATTAAAGCGTTTGTCTAGAGTGATGGGTAAAGAACACTGTACTTTAATGAGAGTTTAATACCATACTCCAAATCCTAAACATTAAACATTAGAACCCAAAATATTAATTTGACTTTCTTTATTGTTATATATACTACCTTTCTTCCCCTTATCAGTTGAAATCGTAGCAAATTGATCTCGTATGATTAATTTCATTGGACATCGTTGTACCAAATCTATTAAAATATACTTAGTAAATAGAACACAAGTTAAAAATGCATACAAGTTACAAAAAAAATATATCAATATTAGCATTAGTCCTCGAATATAAACACTATAAACAATAGTGTTGTTTACTAGATCTACTTAAAATCATTGACTAGTCATGACTAGACAAACAATAATCCCTTTTATTCCTCATTATCATAGGCTAACGACGTACATATTCTTTATGCAATCTCATGATTCTATAGTACATCTAGTCTCATGAACCAGGCACCTTGCTAAAAGAATTTTTTTCTTTTAGTGAGGGCTGGTTCATGAATGTGATGAGACTATCACCAACCCAACCTCTTAATCCTGTATAGTAATATATAATATAAGTTTTACAGAACATATTTGTAATAGTTGTAAAATGTGATAGTTATATGTACAGAATTTTAAAATGAATGTTGAATGGATTACACATGACTGTGAAAGCCACAAAGAATGATTATAATTAATCATTTAAGAATGGATTAAATGCATTATTACAGATAAAGATCAAGTGCTAAAGTATATCCTGTTACACAAACTTCTATTTCATTAACTGTCTTCTTAAACTATGGAATACAATTCTTCCTAATGACTGGATCACTCTTGTGACAACTCTCAATGGACATATTCATTGTTTCTTTTGGGACTTTTTGTATTGTCATTCCATTTTGAAAGGTTCTGCTGGTCAAGTTTCTACTAGAGCATAATATTACTTTGTGTGTGCGCGGAGTGTTGGTATACATCATATGGACTCCTATTATCAAATCAAGTCAAAAATGTAATTAGTCTTTAATGAACTGCAGCAGTTTGACTTCACTGAGAACTAACATCAGGTAAATTATATTATCCTCATCCTCTAGTCACATGTCAGATGTGATATTACTGAAGCTACCCTATATAATGACCTAAGTAATATTGGTAGAATATGTTACAGCTGTCATTTTATAAGAGGAGCTATTGTTAAAGGTTGTCTTATTCATTAACCTCCTCTACCTACAGTACTAACATATCATTGATGTGTTCTCCAGTATGTAGTAGTACAGTAATTGGAATATACATATGATATACCTAGTGGTATATATAATATGTATGTTTACTGATAAAATCTAAAACCATTTGGTGGGGTGAGCCTGATCAAGAGCAAATTAACTATTAATTTTGAAACATTTGAATTAATAAATATTTTCAAACAATAATCAGTATTCTCAAGAACCAATGGTACTGTAGGAGAGGGTACATGTGTAAGTGATCAATGAGATATATGATATAAGGTATTTATTTGACAGGTGACTGATTGCATATTCATCAAATGGTGTTCAAAAGAAGTAAGATAGTGTGACAAATAATATAAGTTGTCTGGAATTGTCAGTCATCATTGACATGACAAATGATATGAATATAGAAACAATATCAGATACAAGACTTGAAAGATTTTGTGAAAAACTGCCTTAGGAAATACATCCTACATGTAGTCTGGCAGGTATATCAATTCTAATACTGGTATGTACCACTTCTATGTAGACTGAGACGAAACCTTCTTCCTTGATCATTTGAGGGGCTACTAAATGGATTGCACCTGGTTTTTAAAAGCACTAGAAATGACCACCTGTATTGCACATCCCAAAAAGGAATATCTCAAAAGGTTCTATCACAAGATGTATGTATGTATGTGTTTGTGGGATGCACAAGATGTTCACACAAATGTAATAGCTTTTAAGATTTTATTATAATTTATTTATGAGTTTAACATAGCAGATCCTGTTATTACATTGATATGAAACTTTTTAGCTCAGCTGCTAAAAATAGCTTTTGTAAAATTCTATTTAAGTACAGTGGTTGTTTAGTGTTCAACCTTTGGTCAGGTCTGGGCTTGTGCTAGGGTATGTTGGTATGATTGCCAAAAACTTAGAACAACAAGTTGCTCTTGTGTGCAAGAAATGCATAGACTATTATGGAGCTAGTATAGATTAGAATGTAATGAGGTAGGACATTGTGGCAGCATGTTAACATGGAAGACTAATCTAGTTGATCTACAGCTTCATATTCTAGTCTTCAACGATAAAACATTAGTACATCTTGGAAGTCTGTCTTGTTTTTAAGATTTTTCATTATAATTACAGCAGAGAATTGTCATTGTCATATTGTGAAATTAGCTCTTAAGGTTAAGAACTTAGATCCAGAGCATGAGATGAGTAAAGTGTAAAGATTATGTTACTATGACGATTGTATAGTTTAGGTGATGCTAAAATTTTATTGATACAATTTTTGAATACCACTAAGAACATATTGAAATTTATGTGTATAGATAGCATGCTTTAAGAGTCAGTTAGATCACATAAATTCAACAGATGTTAAATGAGTTTATAAGCATAATCAATTTAAGGTCTAAATCTTAATATATAAGTTTGATTTAGTGATCAATATCAAGTGATTTTGATATTAATAATGATATCTATTATTATGATGATTTATTTGTATTCATTTGTTTCATACTATGAAGAAAATCAAATTTATTAGAAAATATTTCATAAGCATTGATTACAAACAAACCACTTCATTGATGTCTAGTAGGGAAAAATAATTTTCATTATAGTTGTAATGAAAGTATTTGTTGTAAACAACTTGATTATATAATATGTATTTTATTTAAGAGGTTCTACAACTATACTACTACACAGAATGCTTAATACAAAAAAAGTATTATATGATACGTATATTAGAAAGATAATAGAATATTAATTCCACTGGTATATATAATATAGGCCACTCCAACTAATTTACATAGCTTTGAGATAATTCATCTACACTATTAAGACACACTATATATTAATAATATATTGTTATACTACCTCATTGTAGTTTCATTTAGTATTTCTACATTAATCGAGTCCATTTACTTGCACAAAATGAATGCTGTAGTGTATACAGTATAAACAATATTGTGACCTTAACTATATACCAATTGTCTAATACTGTATTAGCTATATAGACAGTAATTGTAATATAATTATTGGGTATATGGAGATTTAATTTACTGTTGTATTCTTTTCACATATATAGGTTATTATAAAGTCACTATAATTATTTGCAAATGATAATATCATATAAATATTATAGTACATACTCCTAATAGTAAACTTATTGTTATAGTATGGAGGTCATTAGACTATTATAGGAATATAATATAATCTGTAATGTGTGTATATATACAATAAATATTATCAGTATTATATCAATGAGGGTTTTCTTCATCACAGTTCTATATAGGTTAGTACAGAGTGGAATGAATATACTATAGATCATTCTATTATGTGGTATGCCCCTAATGATAAGTCACATGATTAAGAAAGGACTGAAAAAGTATCTGATTTGGTATACTAGTATTATTATAAAAATGACAATTTAGGAACACAGACAAATTAATTCTCGTGAGCTATATACTAAATGTAAGTACTAGTTTATGATATAGTTAGATATAATTCATGTAACTATGATGTGAGTATCATAAATTTGTAAGACCAACAAGAACTAAGAATAATTTAATTAGGTGTATGGTTACTTTTCAGTCTGTTAAAAAGGGGCTTGTAGGAAGCATTAAAATTAGAGCATAAGGATTCATATTTATTTACTTTATTTAGTAATTTCTTATATTACCTTTAGTTTTGTAATAAACTTCATGTTTGATATTGGATTGTACATCTACCAATATAATGAGTAGATTTAAAAAGAAGACATGGGCAATAAAAATATGGATAATTAAAATCATTATTGATGAATATTTTTCAGAAATGTTATTAATAAATGATACATTTAATATTAATAAATTTTCACAAAGTATTCACTTGTGGCTCTGGTCATGCATTATTCACAAAATGTTCACTCTGATATTGCTGTTGCTTGGTCATATCATTATGAAGGTAAATAATGACATTAAATATAATCAGACTATCAATACTTTAGCTGTTCAGTTCATATTTACTCCATCTCATAACATTGGAGTCTATCAACTAGCACATTACCAATGTTCAGTGAATCATCCTGGTGTGAGTATCATTTGGTATGTTAATGGAACAGCTTCTAAAGACAACAGCATTATCAACTTGGTATTGTTACAATTGGAGCAGGATCATCTAACTCCAGTCTTACCATACCTGGATATCCTCAATATAACAATACAGTAGTGAGATGTAATGCTTTTGGATCTGTGGGTGAAAAATATCTATTTCAACTTCAGTGTGTCTACTCTGAGAATACAGGTACAATTGAAATACTAAAACAATCCTCTATGACATGACTCCTCTCTCTCAGGAAAGATGTCAGAAGTTGGCAATTTAATATGTACCACACAAGGTCACTGTTGTATCAACTGTTCCTGGTCTCCTCCTTTCTCTCTTGATGGAGTACCTATATATGGTTATATTATTAATGTCACTAATGAAGGAGATAATACACAATATACTAAAATAGTAATACTACCAGCTGGATCTATTGTCCCAGTCAATTTGGTACATATACAATTAGTATAGCTGGTAATAACTCAGCTGGTGAAGGAGAGAAAACAAGTCAAGTTGTGACACTGTTAGGTATTTATCATAAATAAGTGAGTTTGATCTTGAATTTGTATTTAATTTTAGAGGGTGTGTATACTTTGATGACAAACTCTAACTAGATCTCTAAAGTATTGGAGTTTAATCATAACAATACATAACACAGTATGTTAATTGTTATGATATATCAGTTCTATATTATTTCTGTAGTTGTTTCTGGAATGTAGAAATCTCCTTGAACTATTACATATTCATCTTTCAACAGACACTAAAAGTAATCTATCAATTATAGTTGATAATGACAAAATAATAAAAGATGAACAGACTATAGTTGCTTTAGTAAATCTGAATATATCAGACAATAAAGTATGGAAGACAACTATCACTTTGTTTATAAAAGTGGACTTGTTATTGATATACCTAATCAGTTAAACACTAAGTAAGATGTTATGATAATTGTAAGATATTACATTAATATTTATAATAGGAACATTTGATGTAATTATGCCACTATATACAATATTATAGTACATGTTACAGCTGTCATTTTATAACAAGAGCTCTTGTTAAAGGTTGTCTTATTTCATTAACCTCCTACCTACAGCACTAACATATCATTGATGTGTTCTCCAGTATGTAGTAGTACAGTAATTGGATGTACATATGATATACCTAGTGGTATATATAATATGTATGTATATGATATTGAAGAGGAGGGTATATTATCAGATGACTGGGCAATATCATCTACTAATATCACTATTACTGGATTGGAACCAACTCACCAATCTCTTAAAGTGACTAATTCTATATCCTCATTTCTGTTTCCATGGTTACTATTACTACAGGAACATATGACTGTTTGACTAGTAAGTAATCATTAGTACATTTGTTATCATTATTATATCTCTATATATGTTATATAGATGATACACAAGTCAATAACAGTTTTATAAACAGCTGCTGGTATGTAATGATAAACATTATTATTTATACTGTTACTGATATATATAGGTAGTCTAGTGGGTGTGTCAGTTCTAATACTGGTATGTACTGTACTAGTACATATAGTGATATGTTGGATAAGAAGAACTAAGTCACTGAGACAAGGTATATTAACAATGGGAATAGTTTGTAAATGATATTATCCATTGTAGTACTGTACCATCTCCTGTTAATCCACAAACAGATACTGCCCCTCATCAAGTTATACCTCAATATGAGAATGTTGATATGATCACTAATACACTACCTACTACTGAACTAGAAATGAAACACATGTACTGCATATGGTGTGATTGACATTGATCAATAATTGTGGGAGTCACCATGTGAATAATTACCTGATCAGTAGATCTTTATATGCAAGCCATAAGTTTCTAAACTGTAAAGATATTAATCTATTGTACTACTTAGTGTTTAGTGTGGTCAGTGGTTACATGCTTACATGGAAAAACAGAGACTCATTGTATTTTTCTATTAAGATTTTCTGTATTCTATATTAATTATAATTATTTAATGTTATTTTATCATACATTGTATTATGTAAACTGCTGGTCTTTCCTGGAAAGTTAAAATTGACAATAGGGAATAAGTTTAGCCTTTCAATCAAAACTATTGTTATGTAAGAAAAACATTTTATTTGTATAAGATATCTGACTGTTCATGCTCATTTGCTATGCATGTCTGTTGTCTTTAGTTTTATTATTACTGTTGATGACTGATGAGTTAACTTCCCAAATTTGATATCCTTACATCTGAGACTGAAAGACAATCTTTTAACAGTAGTAAGGGTCCTTTCTGTAATGTACCTATCAACTATATTATACAGTAGTGTGGTGATGTTTGTGTGTGTGTGTGTGTGTGTGTGTGTGTGTGTGTGTGTGTGGTGTGTGTGTGGTGTGGGTGTGTGGTGTGTGTGTGTGTGTGTGTGTGTGTGTGTGTGGTGTGTGTGTGTGTGTGTTTGTGTGGTGTGTGGTGTGTGTGTGTGTGTGTGTGTGTGTGTGTGCATGTGCTTGCATGTTTACATTGCTTAGGAACTGATGAGAAATAAATATTTTAATGTATTGAACATATTACAATTTAAAACTAGTAGTATCATTTTCGTAATATATTACAACCTTCTAAAAGTTCTAAATAATCTATTTATTTCCTTTTGGAAGTAATGAGTGTTCTCATAGTTACACTTGTAATTAATATATTTATTCTGGAATATTACTGATATTAAACCCATAGATAGTTTAATGTACTATAAATAGTGGGAATAATGATAAATACAGGTAATGGCAGTAATAGAGTCGTTACAATTATTCTTCTAATAGTCAAAGAAGAACCTTGAATATGGCAATAGGTTAAGTTTTATAATTAACAATACATAATTGAGTTATATATAACAATATATCATATTAGATCTATTGAATAATCTCCTCAACACATGAAGCTTAGAGCTAAGACTGTACAAAATGTTACAGCTGAACTTGAAACTTAAATGACAACAATAATTCATATCAAATTAATCACCAGGATATTGTGTATTATTAATTATAAACTACCTTTGAGATACAAGTCAGTTCGCTGTCCCTATCTGGAAACAGAAGAAGCTATAAATGTTATGGAGTGTAAGTTTTTATACAATGCTAGAAATGTAACCATGTATGATGGTATCGTGGATAGCAGTATGGTGGATGGTGGTGGTGTGATGGTATGGTGGATGTTGTTATGGTGGAAGGCAGTATGGTGTTATGTAGATTGTGGAACTGGAGTAAGTTATTTGAGTAATTATAGTAACAAATGCTAAAATTAATATTTACTGTACATTTAAATAATAGTCAATTAATAGTACAATTCACTTACTGTAATGTGTTTCATAGATATAGTATATAGCCAATAACTATAGTCTTGATGCCTAGAGAGGTAAAGAGGAGAGGGAAATAAAGGATCTAACTTTTGTGTCATTATACTTACTAACCAGGCCAGAACTACACCATGTCTGGGAAGAGGTTTTGAGAACAGCTGGTCATGCCAAATCGAATGGCAACTTGTTCTTTACTTGGATCAATTAACTGAGATGCTGGGACCTGTACTTGTAAAGAAATGACAAGATATATTCAATAAAGGTTAACTCACAGCAATGTCTGGTTTAAAAACAAATATCATTAAATGCTTTAGTAATTCTCCATTGACCAAGTGCATGTAGGAGAATATTGTCTGGTTGTCCACTTTGATTACAATGAAACTCATAAAAGAGACCATGTCCAGGATGTAGTTCATCCTCATTCTAAATGAATAGAAATTAACTACATAATAACTGAACATCATTAGTGATATAGAATCTGTGTGAATAAACTATAATATACTTCAATGATGATATTTTGTGAAGACACCCTATTGATTGGACAATATTAATAGTAAATTATATTGGGACAATCAACAAAACCTATACATAATCATATATAATTTTTACACTACTAATATCTTTTTTTGGAAGCGTTTTAGACCAGTAGTTTATCAATTTTTTTATAGTTCCTATACAATTCAACAATCCTCCAGTACATATCAACTTGTAGTGACTATGTCACTGTGATTATATATGACTTGTCATGTACCATTAGTAGATAGTGTAGAATACATAAAATGGAATAGGTGTTGAAGTATGAGAATGAGGATGTGAGCATGATCATTAAGTTGGGGTACTAACATGTACATTATGATTATGTTTGGTATATTCCTCATTAGATGGTCCATTTACTAAATATCTAATAAAACAAGTGATAAATTAACTATTAAGAAGACAACAGGTCAGTAAACTTTACTATATAGGAGATATTATATTATATTTATTATATTAGAGTTAACTCATAAAGATCTAGTTAGTGATGTTGCTCCGCATGTAACTACAAAACTACAAGAGATAGGTAATGTCCTAGCACTAACCCCACTTGAACTAGATGACATTGAAGAGAACCATAAGGTATCATGTTATATGTTGTGATTGCTATTGTTATAATATATAACTAATCTAATTCATACTATTCTTATCCCACCCAGTATATTCGTATATTCGGAAGGTAGTCCTATGAATGTACAATAAAGAAGGCAAGCGTTATAATTTGAGCCAAGATAAAATTACAAATCTCTATCATAATACAAGTCAAAAGTAAAATTATATGTTATTTGATATGTGGACAATGTATATTGCTTTTTAGATTATTAACAATTGTATTATTAATACTTCTTTTTGGTGTCTCACCTGTTGGAGATTCTAGTAGTGGTCAATTGTTATACAATTAGTTAAAAGAGACAAACCCTCAATACTATATAAACAAGAGTAGTGTTATGTGTGTGTGTTCAGACTAATAAAGTATTCAGTTGTTTGTTCTAACTGTTGACATATAAAAAAATTAGTCTTTATATCACAAATGCTCCAAACTCTCTAATTCCAAAACAATCCAAATATTACAAATTATAATATTATTTTCATTAGATACTGTCAATAATGATGAACAAGAATATAATATTGGCAAGTTTTATTTACCTAACATACATTTTATTATCATTGTATGTTTCTCTTTAATTAATAGTTTCTACAATTGTATCTATTTTATTGGTTGCTATGGTTATTGCTCTAATGTCTTTGTTGGTACAATTGTTAACAGAAAATGTAAGTTTAATATATAATGATCATAATATTTATATAATCATACATATTATTATAATAGGTAGATCATGAGACAATGGGAGTAACTGGAATGTAACAAAATGAGGCTGATAAGAATACTGATATGACATTGATAATATCAGTTATTATTACAATACACTAAATCATTTTAAAACAATTTTTAGTATGCTTGATTTCATTACAAATTTGATAATTACCAACAACTCAATCTAACTAAATCAACGATCCAGCCAATGTAACTTCATCATCTGATGATCTATCTCAGCTCATAATCTACTTTCCACATTACCATTGTACAATAATATATGAGACACCAATAATAGGTCTATAAGTGTCATCATCATGGTCACAAACCCACATCCTACTCTCCATTCTACAGTACATGTAGTACAGTAATACATGAGACATCAATAATGGAACAATATGTTTAGTACAACAATATCATTATATTTATGAAAATGGACCATCTAAATAGGAATATACCAGACTTAGTCATAATGTACATTCTAGTACCCAAGTTTCTGACTGTACTCAACACCCTCATTCTCATACTTCAACACCTATTCCACCTATGTATTCTTATACTACCTACTAATGGTAACATTACAAGTTATATATCATCACCTGACAGTCAGTACTCTACTTGTCTAATAAAACAAGTGATTAAATTAACTATTAAGAAGACAACAGGTCAGCAAACTTTACTATATAGTAGATATTATATTATATTTATTATATTAGAGTTAACTCATAAAAATCTAGTTACTTATGTTGCTCCACATGTAACTACAAAACTAGAGAGACATTCTGCCCTAGGACTAACTCCATCTAAAATCCAAGGTGGTTAATGGTGTGTTCTGGTGAGACTAAGAGATGTCCATATACCTGGGACACATTGTTTAATGATGTTGAGGTAACCAGCTGTAAATGAACTTAAACTTATGGACCATTTATAATCATTTAATGTCTATATCAAGTGTAAAACTTGCATGAGCTGTATATCTTATCACAGGGTATGTACAAATGAATACATATATATCCTGATTGTCCTCCTGTAATTTGTCAAATGTGACATTTTATCATATAAAAGATTATTACTTTGTGTGAGCCAATCTTTTAATCACATTTACCTCCTATTATATTGTAGAGGACACTCTCAGATGACAAGTAATGACAGCACCATAAATGTGCAACAAAAAAACAATAGAGTGAACAAAATAAAAAATTACATTCAATACAGTTAGAATTTACATTACAAAATATCACACTACTCTATTATATTGTAGAGGACACACTAAGATGACAAGTAATGACAGCACCATAAATGTGCCAACAAAAAACAATAGAGTGAACAAAATAAAAAATTACATTCAATAAAGTTAGAATTTACATTACAAAATATCACACTTACCTCCTATATATTGGAGTAATGAAACCAACAACAAAACAGATGACAAAATAAAAAGTAATGAATACAGTTAGCACATCACACTTGACCTCCTATTAATGTGCCAACAAAAAACAATAGAGTGTAACCAACAACAAAATAAAAAAAATACATGTTACATACAGTTAGAATTTACATTACAAAATATCACACTTACCTCCTATTATATTGTAGAGGACACACTAAGATGACAATAACAACAGCACCATAAATGTCCCAACAAAAAACAATAGAGTGAACAAAATAAAAAATTACATTCAATACAGTTAGAATTTACATTACAAAAATATCACACTTACCTCCTATTATATTGTAGAGGACACACTAAGATGACAAGTAATGACAGCACCATAAATGTGCCAACAAAAACAATAGAGTGAACAAATAAAAAATTACATTCAATAAGTTAGAATTTACATTACAAAATATCACACTTACCTCCTATTATATTGTAGAGGGGACACACTAAGATGACAAGTAACGACAGCACATAATGTGCCAACAAAAAACAATAGAGTGAAACAAAATAAAAAATTACATTCAATACAGTTAGAATTTACATTACAAAATATCACACTTTATTAAACTTTTTGTTATGACAAAAATAACCAATTTTAGTGATTTGTCTTACTATAATACACAATATATAAATATATTCTAATATTAATAATACATTTTACATATACAAGTATTGGGTGAGGTTGTTTTAATAAAGAAACCTATTAACCACTAACCTATCCCAACCAGGGTTGGGAAAATTATTGTTTTAAAGACTGATAGACCGTATTTACAGCCTAATTTAGGAGGGAAAGAGTACAAATAATTAATACACTTTAGTTGTAATAAATTTCATATTAGTACAAGGTAATGTTGTAATAAAATTTTAATTTATAATTTAGATTAAGTCCTAAAATAATAAAAAAACATGAAGGAATTCTATTTGTTGATATTTCAAATTTGGTACCCTGTTCCCATTCATTTAGTTTAATAGAGTCTTCTAAATATTAATCTTAACTGACAATTAATTATAATACTTAGTCATAAACCTCATTCATAAAATTATTAATTAGTGGTAAATTCTTGTATAAGACAAACAGCCTCAAAAAAGAGTGAACTACCTTAAACACACGAATAATAACATGATAAACTAATTCTTTGTTACTGAATTATTTGAAAAAGAAAAAAGGGTTTATTAGACAAAAGGTTTCTGATACCATTCCTTCCTTATGAGAACCCTTCCATAAAAGTGAAACAAACTTTACATGAAAATAACATGGAATTTTGATTGCAAAAAAAAACTTGAAAAACTCTAGTGAAAAAACATTTCTTGAAAGTTGGATAATGGTAACTTGTTTGTTACAACAGTTAAACATCAGCGAACCAAGTATTTATAAGAAAGTAAACATTAAGTATACATTTTGGGTGTTAAAAAATAAACAAGTTCATGAAAGGAGAGAAATGAAATGTTTGGTCACCTTGTAATATTTGAATGAATTACCACCTGCTCCCTTTTTTTTCAAGGGATTAAATTCACTTGTCAATATTGGATTGGGTCATAACTCTTTTGTTTAAATTGTGACCTCAACATATATTTACAAAGTATGGAATTGAATTTATGCACAAACCTTTATCTAAGACGTATTAGGACCATTGACTCACATTTAACTGGGTTGATTGTTTTATTGAATTTTTTTTAAAACCAAACATTGAAGTTGACATTTCGGCGGGGTAGTTATATAACTTGGATTGGTGCCCCAACTATCTGTAGTTTGTTCTAGTGCCAAGCGTAAATTTGTTTTATTAAAATATATTGACGAAAGAATTCCTATGCAATACAAACAAAACCATTTCTGTAAATGAAAACTTTCTGTAAGATTTTAACATAATTTTATTTTAACGCATATATTTTATATATTAATGTTTTGATTTTATAATATTTATTTTGAATATGTACTGTTCATTTTTTTCTCAAATGTAATGTAGTTTTATTATCCAATGTTTTTATAAAGTAGAAGTTATATATGCAAACCAACACTTACATCAATAATGACTAATATAGTCTAAGTTTATAGTTTGGTAAATTAGTTACCATTAACAAAAAACATTTCAACTTTTTAAAAGTTTGTTAAATTTTTTCTAAAATTTGGAATATTTTTAATTTACACAAACTACCAATATGGTGACTTATCGGAATAAAAGTCTATAATATCTCTTAGAAATGCTGTATAGTTTTACCTTTTATGTTTGCATGTGAATGAAGTAGGGTATTATAATAACAAACTTTGTTGAATAATTGGACATATTAGTGTACATGGATATTTGAATAAATATAATTATAATTTAATTAAATATATAAATAAAAAATAACGTAAAGTAATGTCTATTGTTATTTGTCTAAAATTTGGAATCCCTTTCCCATATTAATTAAGTTACAAGAAAATTCTAATATTATAATTATAAACTGACCAAATTATTTAAATATCCCATTTTAGTAAACCTATATAATAACATAACTTAATTCGGGTTTACACCTTCTGTATAGAGACAACGCACACAAAAATTGAGGGAACTTTAACCCATTAAACATAACCTGAATAATAATAGTGAAACATAATAGTTTTTTTACAAAGATTTGAATAGTCAGAAAAAAGGAATAAAGGTTTTTGAACAATTCCTTCTCATAGACACCATCCATAAAAGGGGATTAACTCATTCTCCCATTGAAAATAACATGGAATTATTGACGTTAGGACTTATGAAGAATAAAATGTTATTGAAGATCTTTTTTTAAATCTTTTTTACCCACAAACCAGTAATTTGACTTGTGTATACACATAAGTTGCTTGTGCCCAAAACAAATTTTGTAATAACTATTTGTCTCTAGTGCCATTGTAATAACTTGCTTTTTATTAAAGATTTTTTGACTGATTAAAAATTGCTATCCTGTACCAAACAAAACCATTTCCACCAATTGAAAAAACTATTTTCTTGAATTATTTTAAAAATTTCATTTTAACTGTCAATATAATTTATATTAATTTCTTGATTTAAATATTTATTTTGAATATGGTACGCTCAAGTTGTTATTCACCATTAAAATTAATATTGTTATATCATTTGAAAAGTAACATGTCATATGTTCAACTAATGCTATCTCATTTAGGTAAATACAATTGGACAAATGATCCTAATTACTTTTTGAAAAGTGACATGATTTGTGTATAGTTTTCAGCCATTAATATAATTTGTGTATAATGTACATTGATTGAATCTGTTAATATGTGTATCCTTGGACACAATTCAATATGATTTAAATCATATTCATTTATACTATATATTGAATAAAAGTCAATATCATAATAAAAGATATATTGCTTTAAGTCACATGACTTGTCTAATAATGAATTATTAGTTAACTTGTGATAGGAACAACAACAAGATTTATTGAGGATATACATGTACACACCTTGTAGAACACATTAAGTACATGAAGTTAGTTATACACAAGTACTATGATAATACAGTTAGTGTGTATTTGTACTGTTAATTATAGCAGGTTGATGTAATTTTATTTACAGCTGCCAATGTGTTATTATTTTAATGTTTAATTGCCACAATATATATATATTTATAAAAGCTATAAAAGTAAATGAAATATGTGCATAAGTAAAAAACATATGTAATTAAAAATAACACACTGGAATTAGAACAGTTATTATTATTAAATTAGTCGGTTAGCTAGTTCAGTTTCATTCATAACTGGTGACCTCAGGGATGGAGGAAAAAGTAATAACATAAGTAGAGTACTGACTGTCAGGTGATGATATATAACTTGTCATGTTACCATTAGTAGGTAGTGTAGAATACATAGGTGGAATAGGTGTTGAAGTATGAGAATGAGGATGTTGAATATGATCATAAAGTTGAGCACTAATATGTACATTATGATTAAGTCTGGCATATTCCTCATTAGATGGTCCATTTACTAAATACGAAGACTGATATTGTTGTACTAAACTATATTGTTTCTATTATTGGTGTCTCATGTACTACTGTACTATATGGTACTGTATAATGGAGATCAGGATCTGGGATAGGAACATGATGATGTCACTTATACCCATTATTGATGTCTCATATATTACTGTACTGTTGAATGTACATGTACATTCAATAGTAATGTAATGTGGAATATAGATTATCAGATGATGAAGTCATATTTGCTGGTATAGTTGATTTAGTTTGTTGGTAATTATCAAATTTCTAATGAAATCAAAGCATACTACAAATTGTTTTAGAATGATTTAGTGTATTGTAATATTAACTGATGTTATCAATGTCAAGTGAGTATTTCTTATCAGCCTCATTTTGTTACATTCCAAGTTACTCCCATTGTCTTATGATCTACCTATTATAATAATATATATGATTATATAACATATTATGATCATTATAATATCAAACTTACATTTTCTGTTAACAATTATACCAACAAAGACAATTAGAGCAGTAAACATAGTAACCAATAAAATTGATATAATTGTAGAAGCTACTAATTAAAGAGAACACACATTAATAACAAAATATATTATATTATGTAAATAAAACTTACCAATATTAGATTTTTTGTGCCTGACTCTTGATTGTACCTAATGAAAACAATACTATAATTGGATTGTTTGGGAGAGTTTGTAGCATTTGTAATAAATACTAATTGTCATGATGTGTGTCAACGTACAGTTAGAACAAACAACTAAAAGACATTACTTGTCTGAACACACAACATAATATTACTCTTGCTTATAGTATTGAATGGTTTTTCTCTTTTAACTAATTGTATAACAATTAATCACTAACTAGAATCTCCGACAGGTAAGACACCAAAAATAAGTATTAATAACACAATTGTTAATAATCTAAAAAACAATACAATTGTCTACATATCAAATAACATATGATTTTACCTTTGACTTGTACTCATGACGGGGCTAGTTACTTTATCTGGCTCAAATTTCTCTAAGAATTGAATTTGTTTTGACTCGTTGCTTTCTTTATCGTATACTTGTGAGCTAGCTTCCGGATGTACATGTATACTGGGTTGCGTAAGAATAGTATGAATTAGATTATTATAACTAGCAATCATAACATATAAGCTACCCCTTTCTAACAGTGATACCTTGATGGTTCTCTTCAATGTCATCTAGTTCAGATGGAGTTAGTACTAGGGCAGTACCTATCTCTTGTAGTTTTGTAGTTACATGTGGAGCAACATAAGTAACTAGATCTTTATGAGTTAACTCTAATATAATAAATATAATATAATATCTACTATATAGTAAAATTTTTGTCTTCATAATGGTTGATTTATCACTTATTTTATTTAATATTTTATAAATAGACCATCTAATGAGGAATATAACAGACTTAATCATAATGTACATGTTAGTACCCAACTTTATGATAATACTCAACATCCTCATTCTCATACTTCAACACCAATTCCACCTATGTATTCTACACTATCTACTAATGGTAACACGACAAGTTATATATCATTGCCTGACAGATCACTATATATCTCTATGTTATATGATTACAGGATCCTTCCAGTTGTCAAAATTTCAAATGATGCGGTATAAGTTGATCAGTACTGAAGGGATGGGTAATTGTAGAATCACATAGGAGCTATAAAGCTGTAAATTAATGGTCTATACAGGTGCTTTTAATATGACAAAAGACATCTATAATACTTTTGTACAACTACATCTGTATTATGTACATATTAGGTATACATGAGTACATGTACATGTAGATGACTAATGATAACATGAATGTGGTTATCTTATCTATCATGTTTCCATGTAAAGAAGTATATGTTCTGTAAATACTACAGTTGGCTCATAACAATATCATGTGAGTCATGTGAGTAGTAGGTAAATAGTATTATGTTTAACGATATGGCTACACTATTACTATATCCTTCTAATATCAAATGTACACATCTACTAGTAGTGTTGTCGAAGTTAAAAATTGGTTCCTATGTGTAACCTAAAGTTAAAATCATATCACTATGATAGAATTATGATAGCAAATCATATGACTAAATAAAGTGTTTAAAATGTTCTTAAGTTTATTTAGCTTATCATCTACTCAGCCATCTGTGAGTTGTTGTAACACATCATTTCCTTACAAGACATAATGGATGTCACATGTGACTACTATCATCTCATGTAGATTTATGTTATGTGAAAGAAGTTTGACAATTACTTTACAAAAGAAACAGGAATTGTACAAACTGTTTGATAATTCAATCCGTTTCCTCATTAATATAGTTCAATATATAACT
>NW_024534627.1:22500-48928 GCF_016097555.1 Gigantopelta aegis
AATGTCATATCTATTAAATAGTAATTAAAGATAATTATAATTATGAAAAATACATAATTATATATAAAGCATGTCAATAAATGGTCTAGAACACTGTTCTCTCTGTAATATGTGTACAGTACTATGTGAAGGTAATTAAGATGTTGATATAACATTGATTGTTGAATTATAATTTTAATGTGTCAGATTAACTAAAAATGATAGATAGTCCAGTAAGTAATTGATTAGTTAGTTTTTACAGCATACTCAGTAGTATATGGTACATTGTTATAATCCATATCATAAAATGTCACATTATAGTTACTGGTATATATTCCTGTCACACATTTACTAGCAGTACTGGTATCAACTGATGTTCTCACTATGGTAATATTACCACTGTAGTAGTCTGTTATAAGTGAGTTATATTCAATATAACATCCTTGTGATTGACTACCTTCAAGAAAATAACAAGTAAAACAAACTTGTCCGTAGTAAAGTCCATGACTGTTAGATATCAATTATCACTTTTGAACATACAATTATAGCTAACAAGATTGTAATTATAAGAAAATTATTTCATGATTGTTTTAAGAATTAGAGAATTGCAGAATTTGTTGTAAAGACTAATTGTTATGATATATGTCAATAGTTGAAGCTAGTTTTATATAGCTAGACTTACTTTGTATCAGGGATGGTCTTGTTACACAAGACTAGGTTAGAGTATGTAGTTTTAATTTATTTGTTGTATTCAATCATAAATAAAACACTACAAGTGGGATATATTAATAAACCAAGACTCAATTAACCCATAATAGGATTGTATGGAAGTAAAAATAAATTATAAATTAAAGAGATTCACTTACTGTTCTCTTTAAAAGGCGAGGCATCAAAAGTTACTGTAAATATATTGATGCGTGGTAACTGATATCTATTTTGTTTTATGCAGGAGATAAGATAGTTTGACATTTACTGATATTCATAATGGGGCTCTCTTACTCATATTTCTGGCTAAAAATTCAATGTTATCTTCACCCCTTTTATGAAACAAAAATTGCTTCCTCAGCAATATATATGTAATATACTGAGAGGGTTTATGTTATGTGCAATTTGCAGTAAGAGTCACCATTGACATACCCAATTAGATGAGCACATGTTATATTACATTATCATGAGTCATATAGGGTTAGTTGTCCTTACATTACTGTAGCTAATTACAATTAATGATTATACAAACTGTTACAGGATGATATAAATATAACTACCGTACACACCCGATACCAGGTATTATTATTATACACATATTGTACCCTGTTATTCATGACAACTAGTCACTTTATCATATTACTTACTAGATCACTCCACATATAATTGTGATATCATTGATGTTATAACATAATATATTGTATGTGTATTTTGTTATAGGGACAGAAAAATGGAAGGACACTTTTCTATGATCCAGGCTGGACTAATAAAATTTTATTAATAATTAATATATTAATAATTAATATGAATATTTTAAATGATGTATTTGATACTTGAATCATTTCTGGGGGTGTGTACTGGGAAGGATGTATTATCAACCATATGGCCTCAATTTATCAGGTAACAAATTATATTCCTTGTCTGTACATGTATATAAATATAAATTATTAATAATACATACTGTTATATTAACATTAATGTATGTATTGTAATGGAATATAAGATGATAACACAGAAAAAAAAAACAAAATTAAGGACACCCTTTCTTGTTTAAGATATTACCTAGTTCTACTATATAATAATATAATATTTACTTTTTTATTGAGAATATGACTGTTTTTAAAGTCTTGTGTCTTCCATAGACTGCATAGGGCAATGTTAGCCCCAAACCCCTTATTATTAATAGTCACTTTTATGTCATGTATCAGTTATTCAAACATTTTGATCTTGGTCCTAATACAGCTCTTAACTGGATCTAATATAAATTATCAATCTTCACTGACATACTATACTTGTCAAGTGGTAGGATCTAATGGAGAACAAGTCGTTGTATTATGAATGTTTTAATTTCTCTTATGGCACTAGTTACTTCACTATATATTGTTACAATATACCAGGAGAGTGTACATAAGTATCTTAGAGACAAGTAACAAAATAAACAAAGGACATATTTCATTACTGGGAATGTAATAAATATTATATTATATGCTCTTTATTAAGTAATACAACCTCAATATATTATGTTAATGTTAATAATTATTGGTTTGGGTGTATCAGGGGACATCTATTATGGGTAAATGAGAAAGTAAAACTATCATCTCATGTAGATTTTGTTGTTATGTGAAGAAAGTTTGGGACAGTTTACTTTACAAAAGAAACAGGAATTGTCACAAACTGTTTGATAATTCATATCCCGTTTTCCTCATTTAATAGTTCAATCTATAACTAGGTGACAACTTACTAATCCAATGAATGTGGTCATACCACAACAACCTCCCAAAAGAGTTGTGATTACAAAAACATTTGGGGTTTCAAATGATTAAAGATTGATTCACACAAAGTAACATGTGGCATATAATAAATATCACACACAGATATGTAAATACTAACTGTTATAGAATGAACAATGACAATATAAAATGTAATAACTGTTACAGACCTTGTTGTGTACATATAGATATAAATGTATATATAAATACTCATATATAAACATACATGATGTGTATAATATATTTACTGGTGAATGGTGATACTTGTGTCACATAATATAATTGATATGGTTCTTAAACATGTCCTCAGTGTTGTTTTAAATAAATATTGTTTTGTTCTTTTTCTTGTGGACCCAAGGTAAGAGGTTGATTATAGTAAGGTCAAAGTTTGTATTTAATTAAAAATAGTGAAGTACATTTATTTTTATTTTGTTTCACTATAATTTATTACCTTATATAGTAATACATTTGTGCATTCAGCATTCTCTCTCTCTCTCTCTCCTCAGGCTCATCTTCAAAGTCTTGGTATATAATCTGTTTTGATTTCTAATGCAAAACATCTCTTATCTATATGGGAACCCAACCAGGAGTTATATCTCACAACCTAATGATATCATAATGAATTAAAACATTGTTCCTTTGACATTTTAATTATTTGATGATTGTAAGAATATAGTCTCTTTATAACACCTATATTTCCTCCCCCCCTCTTCCTTTAGATCAAATATGTATATGCAATCTGAATTAGTTGTTCAAATAGGTACCAGGTGTCAACCACTACATTAGGAGAGTAGAAACATCAAGATGTATGAGTAAGTTATAGTATAATTCAGTCATTGAAAAAAACACATTATTGTCTTTGATATCTACTGAAGTAATAGAGTGTCATTGTTATAACTATTGTATTGTGATACTAGCGACAACAGTTGTAATACTACTCACTTTGTTATTACACACACATATGTTACTTCTGTTATTTTCAATAGAAATAACATCACCTGTGATATGAAATATTCTGTATATCAAATCTTTAAATTGTTTATAACCATATAAACAACTGATCATGTGATCATAAACTAATCATAAGTTTAATTAACAAACTATTTTATCATTAAATCATTATACATCAAACAGTTATTGTCTTATATGTTCCCATTACCTGATATTAGGACTATTGTTATTAGATATATATGGTTGTTTAGAACATTTTGAAAGTGCTAGAACTACTTCCTATTACTTGTAGTATGCTTAGCACACCCATCTATTAGTAACAATTCTCTATGATTATTTTATATTAGGAAATGAGATTTAGAATTTTATATCATCATAGTTGATCTCCAAATAACTTAACTATAGGGACTTATATTAATTTAAACATGTAATAAAATGTTTTAGTCATTCAATTTAATTACAGAAAATTTTCATGTTGTTCAGTTGACTGTCCTCTCTTGATGTCAATATTATGTCGTCATATACTTCCCTTGGAGATGATAGAAGGACCTCGTCTTTGGTACAGAGATCTCTGTAAAGGACCACGATGCTCTTTTTCCATCCTGGTAGGTTAATAACTGAGTACTGTAGTGTTAGGAGCAATAAAGGGAAGTCTTAACTAAATAGGTATATTGTTTATAGATATATGTCCAGGAATGACTGTTTTAGTTAATAACAAACTATAACCATAGGAACATACCAAATATACAGTACATATTAGTCATTTTAAGAGTGGTGTGCTTAGGCCATTTTTGTCACATATTCTTACAGATAATGATGTGGGTTTTATATAGTAACATTGACTTGGAATGGTTGCTAATGTCTTAGACAAGTAGCAAAAGGACAAAGACATATGTCCATAGTGGTACATAATATCATTGTATTATAGATACTCTTATATTAAGGAATAAATTGTATGTATAATTATATTAAGGAATAAATTGTATGTATAATGTACCAATGTTTATAATATATGTGGTTATGTGTCTTGAGTAGAAACTAGTTTAGAAATTATTACTTTCATGTTTATTACTGTTGTTAGTCTGTGTCACAATTTGATAACTCATATGTCTTTAAACTATCTGTTAATTTGGAAACAGGACTCTACTTAATGACTGATAGTATAATATTTACCAGTTTAAACTATAGTGTTATGTGTCTTGATAATAACTTCATTATAGAACAAAGTCTGTTGTGTATATAGTGACATGGGCACAGAAGGATGTTACATGCCACAGTAATTAAGTGTCATGATATACTTCCTTGGACACATGTCTTAAACTAATGGTTCACTATACTGTATACTTGACACTGCCCTTACACTGATAGTCAACATTCATTTAGGAAGCCATCAATGAACAACATACAACTTTAACAGGGTATTACTATATACTATATAATATATAATATATATTATATATATATATATATATATATATATAGTATACATTATATATAGTTCATCAAATCTGTAAAATCATATATAGACACCTTAAATTCTGAACCATTTAGGAGACTAGTAGTCCACTTCCTACATAAGTAATTGACTTATTAGTGCATGCCACACTTTCAGAGGAACTTTGATTAATATTTACTCTGTCTATGATTCACAATACAGCTTAAAAACAGCACCCCAAATAGAACTTTTCTCATAGAACTCTTAACCAGTAGTGATACAATAAATTGTACTCTTTTTATTTACGGATACACTTTTGATGTTGATATAATAGGAAAATAAGATTATAGGAGTGTAATGTCCTCAGCTCTGGAACTAAACAAACACACTGTTAACACATGTAAGTGTCTTTTTCTTCAATAAGTATATCAAACAATTTAGTAATACTGTAGTGTGTGTGTGTGTGTGGTGTGTGTGTGTGTGTGGTGTGTGTGTGTGTGTGTGTGT
Organism: Gigantopelta aegis; assembly: GCF_016097555.1. Taxonomy (NCBI): domain Eukaryota; kingdom Metazoa; phylum Mollusca; class Gastropoda; order Neomphalida; family Peltospiridae; genus Gigantopelta; species Gigantopelta aegis. The sequence continues at coordinate 27,847 of NW_024534627.1, forward strand.
GTGTGTGTGTGCGTGTGTGGTGTGGTGTGTGTGTGTGTGTGTGTGTGTGTGTGTGTTGTGTGTGTGTGTGTGTGTGGTGTGGTGTGGTGTGGTGTGTGGTGTGTGGTGTGTGTGTGTGTGTGTGTTGTGTGTTGTGTGTGTGGTGTGTGTGTAGAGAAAACGACAATATTGATGTTTTTACATCCACATGTTCTTGTATAGTAACCATTCAAGTGTTATTAATGAACACATGTTAGTCAAAAATATATATATATGGATTTTTTCATTAGTGACTATAAAACTTGGGTAGTCTGCTTCTTTACCAGCTATTATACATCAACAAACCCAATAATCCATATTTTTATTTCAGAAACCTTTCATAGTAACACCAAAAACTCCCCATGGGTGGGCTATATCAATAGTGTCCATCCCTACTTAGCATTATGCCACTCCTTTGTTTACACTACTGTAACTATTTTGGTGATGAAACTATCAGGTATAATGACTGTACAATTTTATATATATTATAATTATTGTGTTCCAATGAGGACCATAAACTCCCTTTTATTATATTGTATTAACAGAAGACTTATTATGTGTATCACTGTTATACATTCAGTGTTATATGTTAATGTAAATGTAGTCCTCACTCAAGTCTACTGCTATTTGTCTCTATACTAGAATGGTGTACGACTGAATTCAAGTACATGTTATGATATGAGGTTTACTGTATTGTCAGTATTATAAGTTAATCAGTTTATACATTGATAGTATTAGAATGTATTCTCTGCAACTATAATGATATCTGATGAAAGGATTGCAGTAATTTTAGACAATGTCACACAAATAGACATTTACTGTTATCTTAAAGTGACTGTAATCTAATTTATATTTACATTTCATTTATGTCAAGTATTATTACTGTACATTAATATGACATAATTAATTATGACTAATTAACTTATTTTGTCTTATCTCTCCTCATACATTAGACTGTATACTACTAATGATCTGTTCAGGTGTTTTAAATAACATGACAGAGGACAAGTACATTGAAGCTTCTAGGTTAGGGTTAATATAAAGGTTTCTTTGTTGGTAACCTCATCCTATACTTATACATGTACATGTGTATTAATTAATATTATATATATTATATATGTACATTATAAATGACTTTATGTATGTTGTCTAATGTAATTTTATGTATTATGTCCTAACAAAAGACATATTTTGACTATAATCAGGACAATAACCTTTATCATAATGTGACTATAATCAAGACAATAAACTTTATCATAAGTGTGTGATATTGAGGAACATATATGTAATATTGCAGGTGGCATACATGAAGTGCTATTATGTCATCAATATGGCTTGGCTACCTATGGTATGACTATAAATAGCTAACAGAACCCTTCCTTTACACAGCTTCATACTCAAGATCTATTGGATCATTGCCTAGGGTTCATGCAAAATAGATGTTGAAAGCACCCTAGCGCATTATGGAAATTCTTGGGAGTATGTGTCAAGGCCAAACCCTTGTTTTGTCTATAAAGTTTTAGACTATAAGATGTAGACAGCTGCAAGTAATGTGGTCAGAATGAAAGTTTCTATGTGGTCTGGGGTGCATTCCACTATAGTATCTTCATGTTGATAAAAGGAAATTTCATTATTAGTCTATATAATTTTATAACAGGTCTGAATAATGATTGAGTTAGTAATTAGTAGATGTTTTGCACAATTTATATATAATGCATATTGTACACTGTTTATTTAGCATTCCTGAACATAATTTGAGTTATAATTAATATTAAATCATATCACTTATACTGTATATTGAATAAAAGTCATTATTGTAATAGCTGGTTTGAGTCACATATTAAATAATTATTACAAGAAGATGCTTTTACTGTGAACAGGGAAAACATAGGATGTACACCTTGATTGCACAATATAACACTTACAAGTACAATGGTTGTTATGTTAATATTGTCATTATAATTGTATTGTCAAGTTCAAGTTGACACAGCTGGTTCCATAGTTATCATAGCCATTCTTTGCCTCCTAATGTCATATCTATTAAATAGTAATTAAAGATAAATTATAATTATGAAAAAATACATATTATATATAAAGCATGTCAATAAATGGGTCTAGAACACTGTTCCCTCTGTAATAGTGTACAGTACTATGTTGAAGGTAATTAAGATGTTGATATACATTGATTGTTGAATTATAATTTTAATGTGTCAGATTAACTACAAAAATGATAGATAGTCCAGTAATTAATTGATTAGTTAGTTTTACAGCATACTCAGTAGTATATGGTACATTGTTATAGTCCATATCATAAAATGTCACATTTATAGTTACTGTATATATTCCCTGTCACACCATTTACTAGCAGTACTGATATCTACTGATGTTCTCACTATGGGTAATATGACCACTGTAGTAGTCTGTTATAAGTGAGTTATATTCAATATAACATCCTTGTGATTGACTACCCTCAAGAAAATAACAAGTAAAAACAAACTTCATTAGTAAAGTCCATGACTATTAGATTATCAATTTTGAACAACGATTTATAGCTAATGGAAAAAGCAAGATTGTAATTATAAGAAATTGTTTCATGATGTTTTAAGAATTAGAGAGTTGCAGAATTGTTGTAAAGACTAATTGTTGTAATATATTATGTCAATAGTTGAAGCTAGTTTTTATATCGCTAGACTTACTTTGTATCAGGGATGGTCTTGTTACACAAAGACTAGGTTAGAGCATGCAGTTTAATTTATTATTGTATTCAATCATAAATAAAACACTACAAGTAGATATATATTAATAAACAAGACTCAATTAAACAATAATAGGATTGTATGGAAGTAAAAATAAATTATAAATTAAGAGACTTCCTCACTGTTCTCGCTAAAAGGCGAGGCATCAAAAGTTACTATTATTATAATGATGAGTGGTAACTTGATATCCATTTTGTTTATACGCAGGAGATAAGATAGTTTGACATTTACTGATATTCATAATGAGGCTCTATTACTTTATATTACTCATATTTCTGGCTAAAAATTCAATGTTATCTTCTGCCCCTTTTACGCACAAAATTGCTTTCCTCAGCATAATATGTAATATACTGAGTAGGGTATGTTATGTGCAATTAGCAGTAAGAGTCACCATTGACATACCCAATTAGACAACCCATGTTACAATTATTCTCCTAAATCATATAGTTAGATGTCCTTTATATTACTGTAGACAATTAGAATTAATGATTTATACAAACTGTTACAGGATGATATAAATGTAATTACCAGTACACACCCCTATACCAGTTATTATTATACACATATATTATAAATGTTCTTATTTTTTAGTAGTACATAATAAGATAATAAGATATCATTAACGCTATAGTCAGTAACAGGAGTATGTTTGACCTATCATCATAGTTGGTACTGATATATACACTAGTACATGTTTGTAGTTATTAACTCATTGTATCTACTTTGTACTGACAAAAACTGACCCAAATCTTATATGTAGCATCTCCAAGATATAAACATTCTCCTTAAGTCAAATTCAATGACTTATCTATTTCAGTAAAACACAGGGAAGGGACAACTAGTGCACTTATCTATTGCTTACTAGATCACTCCCAATATCATTGTGATATCATTGATGTTATTACATAATATATTGTATGTGTATTTTGTTATATGGGACAGAAAATGGAAGTACTATTTCCCCTAATGTATGATCCAGCTTGACTATAAAAATATAATATTAATATATTAATAATTAATATGAATATCTTAAATGTGATACTTGAAACTCATTTCTGGGGGTGTGTACATAGGATTGAATGTATTATCTATAATATGGTCTTATTTATCAGGTAACAATATTATATTCGTTGCCTGTGCATGTATATAATATAAATTATTAATAATACATACTGTTATATTAACATTAATGTAGTATAATGTAAGAGATGATATCCTAATGGAGAACAAGTCATTGTATTACTTGAATGTTTTAATTCTCTTTATAGTACTAGTTACTTCACTATATATTGTTGACCTATACCAGGAGAGTGTACACAGTATCTTAGAGACAAGTAACAAAATAAACAAAGACATATCTCATTACTGGTATGTAAATATTATATTATATACTCTTTATTAAGTATAAAACACTCAATATATTATAAATATGTATTATTAAGTAATTATTGTTTGGGTGTTATCCCAGATGGGACATCTATTATGGGTATATGTTGAGACACATGTCATAAACTACTCCTGTTTACTAGTTATGTTTAAATTGGTTTTTGCGTCATCAATCATCCCTAGACCTAAATATTGTAACATACATTACTTGATACTATTTTAGTATGCATTGCTAGGTAAAAAAACCAATTACGTGAAAAAGCAGCTTAAACTCTCAACTAATCCTAATTTAGTTAAACCCTATATGAACCCCTATTATAATTACTGACTGACTTATTTGTAATGGTTGCAATCTAACAACCTATACATGTACAGTATATACTTTATCTTATGATTGCATTCTTAATAATATAATAAGATTATATTGTTCTAAGATTATCTTGATGGTACTGTTTTGTCCATGTCTGAAGGTGGGCTAAGAAGCTACAGTGCCAGAGAGATGGCGACAACATGTACAATTCTTGTACTGTGTTTAGTCATACTGAAGAACAGCTTGCAAAATGTATAGAAAAAGTAAGTGTTAGTACCCATTTATTGTAACAGATTGACAGCTTGCAACAGCTACTTAATTCCGCACCTCCAGGACAGTATGTGCGGCTTGGCAATTATTTAGCTTATTGGTTAATCAATTTACACCACTTATAGATATTGTATAGCCATCACTATTTTCTTTTTACTTAACAATATGTGTGATGATCAGACATGGTAATAGTAATAGATAATAGTAATAGTAATAGTAAAGATTACATATTTCAATAGTAATAGAAATAGTATAGTAATAGACATTCTAAAAGTCATGTAATAGTAATAGTAATATATTACATTGCAATGTAATATATTACTATTACTATTACAACAGAAATATATAATTACTACTATTACTATTACCAGTACAATGTAAATCAATGTAATATATTACTATTACTATTACAACAGAAAATAATTATATTACTATTACTATTACTGGTACAATGTAAGTCATGTAATATTATTACTATTATTATTACTTGACATATCCTCTATCACTATTATTAATTATTAGGTTTATTATTACCACTTAAATAAGAAAATTACTATCACTATTAAATTAATAAGGTTTAATTTATCAATATACTATGCATGCTAACCAAATGTCCATTACACTTTATGTTCATTAATTTTTCAAAGACAGTGTCACTAAGTCTGCATCTTTCTGCCTAAAAATTTTTCCACCTATACTAAAAAGTCTTTTCAACTTTTTAGAGTGTCTATTACTATTACTATTTACTATTACTATTACTATTACTTAACCATCTATTACTATTACTATTACTATTACATTGACTTTTAGATTGTCTATTACTATTACTATTACTATTACTTTGAAATATGTAATCTTTACTATTACTATTACTATTATCTATTACTATTACCCCATGTCTGGTGATGATTGCTGATAGACAGACATACAATGTAGTCTTTGTTCATTTTACTTCTTGTTACTTATGTATATTAATATAGTACAGTCAGTAGTTCATATTGTTGTGGTTTAGACAATTAGCAAAGAACCAATACGATAATATCAGAAACAACCAAACATATTATATAATAAATTATAATGATCATTGTTTAGTCAGTAGCTCAGCTTGTCTAAACTATAATACATATGTGATATACAATTCTGTCATGAGATAATTTTGGTCATTCCCCAAATGTATTTTAGTGTAGTCATGGGAATGTACTTTATTATTATTCTCATGTAAGTACACACAAAACTATCTCCTCTATCTACAATATCTACAAATACACTATTTTGATGTTGAAAAAGTTCCAGAAGTCTGATGTCCTCACCACTGGGACTGAATTACAAATTTTTAGCACTGGTAAGGGTCTTTTTTCTTTAAATAATGATAATGTAAAAATGTAAACTATTCCTAGTATAGTGTAATTGTAGTGTAATGTGAACTGTTGTTACAATGACATCATAGTAACAATAACAAGGATGTTACATAATACAAATTGTATTTGGACTGGAATTAATTGTTCCTTGAAATGAAAATTACTTGTTTGGTTAAAAGTAATTATAAATTTCCTGATATTGTATTACAAACATAATTACATCATATCTACTGATTATTTTGTGATTTCTATATACTATATTGTGAACTATAGTAGTTTTATTTTTAAAGTCTCCTTTTTTACTATACAAACAAGACTTATTAATTAGATTAATAAATTAAGATAATTTGTAGAATGACAAATTTTTAATATTACTACTTTTTCTACACTAGAATGATGTACTATTGGATTAGGTATATCATATGATATGATATGAGGTTTACTGAACTGATAGTATTATATGTACAAGAGGTGAGCTATATGCATTGATATTATATGGACAGTTAATATGTCACTATGTTAAGTAAATAATGTTATAGTGAATGTCAGTATGTTTATAAGATAAACATCACTGTCGATTCTTCCTCTTTCAATTTGTTTTTCTTGGCAATAAACTACAAAGGTTTAGGTTATGTTAGTTTTAGCTTTAGCTTTCTTTACTAGATATATGTGAAAATACATTATTTTGCATGCAATTGATATAGAAATTACTCTCTCTATAGTTGTGTGTATACCTTTGTATTTGAGTACATCTAAACAGTAATTCAACTGTGAATATTATATTATCATGAGTATTGAATTTGGTTGATTGTTTAAGATTAGTCACATGTTGTACCTTTTATCATTATACTTGTAATAGTAGACACCAAACTATCCTCTTTACAACCTTGTTGATATAACCAGGGAAAAGATAAAGTTTCCACGAGTCTGAAGTCCTCACCCTGGGACTGAGTTACAAGTATTTGACACTTGTAGAATGGTGTACAATTAGATTAGGTACATGTTATGTGGCTTAATATGAACTGACAGTATTATATGTACAAAGGGATGAGGTTATATGGACAGACTATTGTGTGTTGTATTGATAAATGTTTAATTAAATAATCCTAATACTTGTTGACTTTTGACCTTTGAAAGGTGTATATAATGGTACTGAATTAGGTACCCAAAAGTGAATGGTAGCGAGCTAAGATATATTACACACCCTCCACAGATAGACATCCATGTTGATTCTAGTTTCTGTGTGTTGTTTTAGTCTAATGTATGTATTATCATGTTACTTTATAATGTTTGTGTATGTTATATGTCACTAAATTCTCATTATCTTCATTAGGTTGTAAACTATTGGTCTATCCAGGTGCTTTAACATGACAAGTGGACCACCACACTGGTAGGAGTAGGTAGTAGTAAACATATATATCGTCTTTATTGACAACCACTTTGTATATGTACATATCTATTATGTATAACTCATGTTATAACTCATGAGTTACACATGTATATTGTGTAACTTAGCATAGTCAATCATGTGATACTTTGCTAGAGCATGCTTGTACGTGACTAGTGGGTAGTACTGACCAGATGGCTTCCATTATTAGGCAATAAACTACAAAGATTTAGGTTATGGTAGTTTGGCTTTTAAATAAGTCAATATTGGATTACATTACATATAAGTTAAGTGAATGGCAGTGAGATAAAATATGTTTACACACCTCCAAGTTTAGACAATAATGTTGATGTTCAGATTGTTATCTAATATGTATACTACTTGGGTCATGTGGAGGAGAGGTACAGATACTTTTCCTTTGCTTCAAATGGTGGCTTCATATTAATATTTGTTATATTAGTAAAGTAAGCTAACTTACCCTAATTACAACAATACACTTAGCATATTATGGTACTCCATTAACAGAGTGTCAGTATAATAGCATAATTCTTTTATCAAACAATCCCCACATGACATGACACAACACTAAGTAAATTACCCACTAGTGAATAAGAGATATATGAAGACATATGGTATACAAATATTTTATCTTGTATGTCTCTGTCATAAATTTGTAATGCCAAGTGACAAACATCACTCACTACTTACATGACTATGAATGAAGATGTATGAAGACATATGCTGTACAAATAGTTTATCTCTTGTGTGTTTCTGTTGTAACTTTTTAATGCCAACTGTCAAAATCACTCACTACTATACTGATGATATATTGAACTAGTGCTAAATCCCGTGTAATTTTTAATGAATGCATATTTATCTTTTCACTATAAAATTAGATTATAAATTACTAGACTATCCTAGATGCTATCACTATATGATAACGGGAATGTGTTGATCATGTGTTTTCAATTATTTTATCTTTACTACATGAGACATAAATCACTGTTTGCTTCATTGTCTATTCTATTTAAAACTCTATTTTGTGTTTTTATAATTATATATTTGTTCTTTCTGACAACAATTTTAGTAATGTCACTAGTATAAACATATTATATACACAATTAATTAGATATTCAGATATTCGTGTATCATATTACCCTGTTTGCTTGGTTACAGTATACTCTATAAAATTGGTCTGCTTGGTTCATTGGTTACTCTTTATGTTATGATAGTTCATGTATGCCTTTACAGAGGACACAATTTTGTTATATAGTATCATCTAATAACTAACATTGTTATATCAATGAGAGAACATAACAGAGGTTATGTTACTTTATGTTGTTTTTTGTAGATTTGTCTTACTTAACAGAATTCTCTTCATACTATTCTTTTATCTACACTAGAATGATGTGTACTACTGAAATAGATATATGTTACAATATGTGGTTTTACACAACTAGTAGCATTATATGTACAAAGGAATATGTGATTTTAAGCACATTAACATATTCTTACAGATAATGATGTGTGTTTATATAGTACATTGACTTGGAATGGTTGCTAATGTCTTAGATAAGTAGCAAAAGGAACAAAGACATATGTCATTAGTAGTACATAATATCATTGTAGTATATACTCTTATATTAAGGAATAAATTGTATGTATAATGTACCAATGTTATAATATAGTGTTATGTGTCTTGAGTAGAAACTAGTTTAGATAGAGTATTGTTATTATTTCATGTTTATACTGTTGTTAGTCTGTGTTACAATTTGATATATCTCATATGTCTTAAACTATCTGTTAATTTGGAAACAGACTCTACTTAATGATAGTATAAAATATTTTACCAGTTTAAACTATAGTGTTATATGTCTTGACTAATAACTTGATTATAGAACAAAGTCTGGTTATTATATAGTGCACATGGTCACAGGTATGATGTTTACATACACAGTAAGTGTCATGATATACTTCCTTAGACACATGTTTTTAAACTAATTGTTCACTACACTTACAATTTACACTGTCTTACACATAATAATCAACCAACCTTCATTTAGGAAGCCATAAATGTACATAATACAACTTTAACAGGTATATACTATATATATATATATACTTATAATTTCATCAAATTCTTAAAGTCATATATAAAACCTTAAACTCTGAACCATTTAGAGGATTAGTAGTCCACTTCACTACATAAGTACTTTCAGAGGAACTTTGACCCATAATATTTACTCTGTCTATGATTCACAATACAGCTTAAACAATACGAGAACTTTACTCATAGAACTCTTACCCAGTAGTGATACAATAAATTGTACTCTTTTTTTTTACAGATACCTTTTTTATGTTTGTGTATTAGAAAATAACGTTATAGGAGTGTAATGTCCTCTAGCTCTGGAACTGAAACAACACGTGTTAACACATGTAAGTGTCTTTTCCTTCAATAAGATATCAACAATTTAGTATACTGTAGTGTGTGTGTGTGTGTGTGTGTGTGTGTGGTGTGTGTGTGTTTGTAGAAAACTGACAATTACAAATGTTCTTGTATAGTAACCATTCAAGTTTAATGACACATGTTAGTCAAATATATAGATATGGATTTTTCATTAGTACTATAACAACTTTGATAGGCTACTTCTTTACCAGCTATTATACATCAAACAAACCCAATAATTCCAATATTTTTATTTCAGAAACCTTTCATATACCAAAAACTCCCATGGGTGGGCTATATCAATAGTGTCCATCCTACTTAGCATTATGCCACTCCTTTGGTTACAACTACTGTACTATTTTGGTGATGAACTATCAGGTATAATGACTGTACAATTTATATATATTATATTCATTATTGTGTTTCAAATGAGACCATAAACTCCCTTTTATTATATTGTATTAACAAAGACTTATTATGTTGCTACTGTTATACATTCAGTGTTCATGTTAATGGTTAATGTAGTCTCACTCAGTTTTTGTAGTGCTGTTTGTCTCTATACTAGAATGGTGTACCACTGAATTAAGTATATGTTATGATATGAGGTTTACTGTACAGACAGTATTATAAGGTAATCAGTTTCTACATTGATAGTATTAGAATGTATTCTCTGTAACTATTAATGATATGTGGTAAAAGGGATTGCATTAATCTTTAGAGAATGTCAACAAATAGACATTATTCTTCACTGCTATGTTATTATTTAAAGTGATTATAACTAAATTTATGATTTACATTCATTATGTCAATTATTATTACTGTACATTAATATGACAATAATTAATTATGACTAAAATTTACTTATTTTGTCTTATCTCTCCTTCATACATTAGACTGTATATACTACTAATGATCTGTTCAGGTGTTTTAAATTAACATGACACAGATGGACAAGTACATTTGGAGCTTCTAGGTAAGTGGTTAATATAAAGGTTTCTTTGTTGGTAACCTCATACTATACCTTTATACATGTATATATGTATTAATTAAATATTATAATTTATATATGTACATTACATTATAATTACTTATTGTATGTGGCTTGTGTGTCTAATATATTTTATGTATTTATGTCCTAATAAAGACATATTTTGACTATATCAGGACAATAACCTTTATCATCAATGTGACTATAATCAAGACAATAGCCTTTATCATAAGTGTGTGATATTGAGGAGCATATATTCAATATTCCAGGTGCCACACATGAAGTGCTAGCTAATATGGCATCAATATGGCTTGGGCTACTTATGCTATGACTACAGATAGCTAACAGAACCCCTCCCTTTTACATAGCTTCATACTCCAAGATCTATGTGGATCATTGCCTAGAGTTTCATGCAAATAGTGTTGAAAGCACACCTAGCATTATGGGAATTCTTAGAGTATGGTCAAGGCCACATATCCTTGTTTTGTCTATAAAGTTTTAGACTATAAGATGTAGACAGCTGCAAGTAATGTGGTCAGAATGAAAGTTTCTTATGTGGTCTGGGGTCATTCTACTATAGTATCTTATGTTTGATAAAAGGAAATTTCATTATTAGTCTATATAATTTATAACATGTCTGAAAATGATGGAGGCAGTAATTATTAGTATGGTTTTTGCACAATTTATATATATCATATTGTACCCTGTTATTTATGGCATTCCTGAACATAATTTGAGGTATAATTAATTATTAAATCATATCACTTATACTGTATATTGAATAAAAGTCATTATTGTAATAGCTGGTTTGAGTCACATATTAATAATTAAATACAGTAAGATGCTTTTTACTATGAACAGGGATGACAATCAAACATAGGATGTACACCTTTTGAATTGCACAATATAACACTTACAAATACAATTTTTTAAGTCTTTTTGTCATTATCATTGTATTGTCTAGTCAAATTGACACAGCTGGTTCCATATTACCATAGCCTTTCTTTACTTCTAATGTAATATCTATTATATAGTAATTAAAGATAAGTCATAATTATATAAAAAATATGTCAATAAATAGTCTAGAACACTGTTCCCATCTTTATAGTGTACAGTACTATGTGAAGGTGATTAAGATGTTGATATAAAATTGACTGTTGAAACAATAATTATAATGTGTCAAGATTAACTAAAAATGGAGATAGACCAGTCACTGATTGATTAGTCAGTTTTAACAGCATACTCTGAGTATCATAATCCAGATTGGTAAAATGTAATAGTAGATAATGAATATGTATGATACAATAATAACTTTTATACTTAATATATAGTGGAGTGTAGGAATAATAGGAGGATATAGTCCAGTCACTGATTGATTAGTCAGTTTTACAGCATACTCAGTAGTATATGGTACATTGTTTATATCCATATCATAAAAATGTCACTTATAGTTACTGGTAATATTCCTGTCACACACATTACTAGCAGTATTGATTTCTACTCTTGTTCTCACTATGGTAATATTACCACTGTAGTAATCTGTTATAAGTGAGATATATTCAATATAACATCCTTGTGATTGACTACCCTCAAGAAAATAACAAGTAAAACAAACTTCATTAGTAAAGTCCATGACTGTTAGATTATCAATTATCAATTTTGAACACGATTATAGCTAAACAGATTGTAATTATAAGAAAATTGTTTCATGATTGTTTTAAAAATTAGAGAGTTGCAGAATTTGTTGTAAAGACTAATTGTTATGATATATGTCAATAGTTGGAGCTAGTTTATATAGCTAGACTTACTTTGTATCAGGGATGGTCTTGTTATACAAGACTAGGTTAGAGTGTACAGTTTAATTTATTTGTTGTATTCAATCATATATAAAACACTACAGTGGATATATTAACAAACAAGACTCAATTAAACATAATAGGACTGTATGAAAGTAAAAATAAATTATAAATTAAAGAGATTCACTTACTGTTCCCTTTAAAGGTGAGACATCAAAGTTACTATAAATATATTATGATGGTAACTTGATATTTATTTGGTTTATGCAGGAGATAAGATAGTTTGGACATTTACTGATATTCATGATGGGGCTCTCTTACTCATATATTTCTGGCTAAAAGTTCAATGTTATCTTCGCCCCTTTTACGAAACAAAATTGCTTCCTCAGCATATATATATATATAATATTCAGAGGGTATGTTATGTGCAATTTGCAGAAGAGTCCACCATTGACATACCCATTTAGATGACCATATGTTTATATTACCTTAATCATGAGTCATATAGTTAGTTGTCCTTTACATACTATAGCTAATTACAATTAATGATTATACAAACTGTTACAGGATGATATAAATGTAATTACCAGTACATACACTATACCAGTTAATATTATTATACGCATATTGTACCCTGTTATTCATGACATTCTAGTACACTTTATCTATTACTACTAGATCACTCCACAATATAATGTGATATCATGATGTTATAACTACATATATATTGTATGTGTATTTTGTTTATGGGACAGAAAATAGAAGTACAATTTCTATGATCCAGACTGGACTAATAAAAAATATAATATTAATATATTAATAATTAATATGAATATTTTAATGATGTATTTTGATACTTGAACTCATTTCTGGGGGTGTACATGGGATGGTGTATTATCTATATAAATGACCTTATTTATCAGGTACAATATTTATTCATTGTCTGTACATGTATATAATATAAATTATTAATAATACATACTGTTATATTAACATTATGTATGTACTGTAGTATATATAAGAGATGATATGAATTAAGGACACCCTCTCCGTTCATTTTTTTTTTTTTTTTTTTGGGATGTTACTAGTTTTCTATTATATAATAATAATATATTTTACTTTTTATTGAGAATATAACTGTTTTTAAAGTCTTTGTAGTGTCTGCTATAAACTAGTCTGTTAGTTGTCAATATTAGCCCACCCCTTATTATTAATAGTCATTTTTATATCATGTATCATAGTTTACTCAAACATTTTCATTTTGGTCTAATACAGCTCTTAACTGGATCTAATAAAATGACCAATCTTCACTGACATACTATACTTGTCCAAGCGGTAGATCTAATGGAGAACAAGTCATTGTATTATCTGAACGTTTTAATTCTCTTTATGGTACTAGTTACTTCACTATATATTGTTGACCTATACCATGGAGTGTACACAGTATCTTAGAGACAAGTAACAAAATAAACAAAGACATATCTCATTACTGGTATGTAATAATATTATATTATATACTCGTTATTAAGTAATAAAACACTCAATATATTATAAATTGTATTATTAACTAAGTTATTGTTTGGGTGTAATCCCAGGTGGGACATCTATTATGGGTATACATTGAGACACATGTCAATAAACTACTCCTGCTTTACTAGTTATTGTTTAATTGGTTTTTGTTGTCATCAATCATTCCCCTAACCCTAAATATAGTAACTACTTATACTATTTTTTAGTCTTCGATACTCCGTTGTTTTTTATTTTGCTGTATGCATTGCTTAAAGGTAACCAGTTACGTGAAAAAAGCGGCTTAAACTCTCAACTAATCCTAATTTAGTAAACCCTAGATGAACCCCTATTATAATTACTGACTGACCATACATGTACAGTATATTACTTTATCTTATGATTGTATTCTTAATAATATAAATAAGATTATAATTGTTCTAAGATTATCTTGATGGTACTGTATTTGTCCATGTCTAAGGTGGGAGAACTACAGTGCCAGAGAGATGCGACAACATGTACCATTCTTGTACTGTTTAGTCATACTGAAGAACAGCTGCAAAAATGTATAGAAAATGTGTAAGTGTTATACCCTCATTTTATTGTAACAGATTGACAGCTGCAACAGCTACTTAATTCCGCCACCTCCAGGAAGTACTGTGCCGGCTTGGCAATTATTTAGCTTATTGTTTAAATCCTTTACACCACTATAGATATTTTTATAGCCATCATTATTTTTTCTTTTACTTAACAATATGTGTGTTGATTGCTGGTAGACCAACATACAATGTAGTCTTTGTTCATTTTACTTCTTCTTACTTATGTATATTAATGTAGTACAGTCAGTAGTTCTATTGTTGTGTTTTAGACAATTAGAAAGAACCAGTAACATAATATACAGAAAACACAAAACATATTATATAATCAAATTATAATGATCATTGTTTTGTCAGTAGCCCAATTGTCTAAACTATAATACATATGTGATATACAATTCTGTCATGAGATAATCTGGTATCCCAAATGTATTTTAGTGTAGTCATGGGAATTGTACTTTATTATTATTCTCATGTAATAATACACAACAAACTATCTCCCTTTTCTACAATATCTATAGATACACTATTTTGATGTTGATATACCGGAAAAAAAAGTTCCAGAAGTCCTGATGTCCTCAGCACTGGGACTGAATTACATATTTTTAGCACTGGTGAGGGTCTTTTTTCTTAACAATGATAATGTAAACTATTCATAGTATATGTGTATTGTAGTGTAGATGTTACAATTGACATCATATTAACAATACACAAGGATGTTGTGTAATCCTAATTGTATTTGGATGAAGTCATTGAAATGAATTTACTTTGTTTGGTTACAAAAGTAATTATACATTTCCCTGATATTGTATTACAACATAATTACATCATCTTACTGATTATGTTTTGTGATTTTCTATATATAATATTGTGAAACTATACTATGTGGTTTTATTTTTCTAAGAATCAAAGTCTCTTATTATATTATACAAACAAAGACTATATTGAATTAGATTATAAAACTTAAGATAATTTGCTTAGAACTCACAATTTTATATTACTACTTTTCTCTTTTATAGACTTTACTAGAATGGTCTACTATTGGATTAGGTATATGATATGATATGATATACGGTTTACTGAACTAGTAACATTATATGCACAAGAAGTGAGTTTATATACCTTTATTAGGAAATTTATATGTCCACTATGCTAAGTGAAAAATGTTACATGTTAGTTAAGTGATATTCCACAGAAAAAAATCAAACCTTTCAATATGTTCTGTCTGGCATACAGGCGCAGCACACAGTCTTATATTGTTTTGGACCACATGTCTTATACTATATATATAACATTTGTGTTTGTTTTCATCATTTATATAATTGTATATTTGACCAGGTACGAGTTTTGAGAGCAACAAATCAAATTAAAACCACATCTTTTAACCCCTGACACATGCAACAACCACCAATGTAGTAGGATGCAAACACAATACCACACGGAGCTAACCAGCTCCCTTAGAAACACATACCACATTATAATTATATTTTGCATAAAGCCTCACTAGTGTGGATGAAGCCCCATATGAGGCTCATCCATTGCTCTTTGTTAAAACTTTTTGTAGTTATGATATCATAACATTTTGAAGTGGTGGTGACTAGTCTGGTTAGGGTAAGTTAATGCTGGTCTATATCAATTTTGCATACTTCATTAAAATAACATTTACTTCAAAGGAAGTAATTCATAAGTAACTGTAAAGAGTGTTATGTGATTTTTTTAAATATAGTTTTGAGTGTAGTTACTACAAACCAACAATTTGGTCAAAAATTCCTGGGGATTGTAGTATTTTTTCCACATGATTACTTTTACTTGTACAATGCTACTGAAACACCTTTCAAATTGTATCAGCTACATGATCTTGTAGACTGTGCATCTCAATTACTGTATATTACTGAGTTCAGCCTAACAATCAACTCTCTTGCTATGTTGTTCATCAAGTGGTCATAATTTCAAGTAGAATTTAATATAGCAAATCAGTTATGTCTTATTTATCTACTTCTCTCATCCTAAACTTGTTAAAGGCGCAGAATAGTTGCAATTTTTGATGAGTAATGCATTTTCAGAAAGAAAATTAATTTGAAATGGGTATCATTAAACCATCCAATGGTTAGATCTTCTGTTGACCCCAAAGTGTGTGAACCAAGAATGAACTTGTCATGTAAAATGTTCCTGTTGAGTACTCTAAATGGGCTCATCCCAATACAAAGCATGAGTAATCTGCATTTTTCTCCATATAAGGAATGGAAGTTGTAGCGAAGGCAGATGAAAAGGATATAACCTTATTCAGATGTTATGGCAGTTGATTAGAAACAACGTTAGTTTAAGGACCAACACTGTGGAAGATAGTCAAGGGTATATTCCATTTGATGTTCGGTCCTTTGTAGATCTATCTAATTTTAAGTTGACTCAGTTCAACAAAAAATATCACTACTTATCAAAGAGAGACACATAAAAATATAGCTGTTTAACTATAATGTGTGTACAATCTTTGTTGTGTCAGTTGCTCAAATAAATCGCGAACAAAGTGTGCTATAATTAACACAAATATTAATATTATAATTTTTAAAGGCTCTATATCTGTAGACATAAAGCCTGCCATTTGTTTCAAGTAATTATTATGAAAAACATTCGAACGACCTTTGGTTATATTAATATTATAGACATAACATCAGACATGGTGTTTATGTATTTTGTCAAAACAAAGGATACACGCAAACTACGTGTAGATACACACAAAATTATATATAACATTATATAACAAATATTTTACAAACATAATTTATACTGTGACAATACAATGAAACCTTAAAATAACCATTCTATTAAACTATATGAGCAAAGAATACAAGTAAGATAGCTAGTCACTTATTCCATATTGTCTATCCCTACTGGATCGCCCTTAATAATATATAGTATGTGTATGTAAGTAGTGTACATGTACTTTATTATACAGAGACATATTGGTGAGGATAATATAGTCAAGTGACTTTATCAGATGATATGTTATCGTCTGTATTATACATGTACATATATTTTTACATGTTCATTGTACATGTATAAAATATATAATTTCAATACTTTAGTAATGTATTGCTACACACCACTATACTCTAACATAATTCATTTGGCTAGATCTTTCTTACCATTTCCAGACATCAAGACTATTATAAAGTACTGGACTTGTACTCTGTGTAATTGGAGCCTAATGTGTCATAGTACATGGTCTATGGTTCATTTGATGATTGTGAAGATCCCTTAATTAAAAAAAGTGAAAGTAAAACCGTAACTACTTCAGCTCACTGAATACTTCTAATATAAAGGAATGTTTAATGAGAGAGTTTATAAACTACTCATTTCCTATGGTTATGTTCAAAGTGAGTATATCCTACATGACAACTGATGTGCTGTCAGTAAAGCTTTAACTACACTAGATATTACAGACTTAGACAAGCTCAGTGTATTATAATATAAATTTTGGCCCACAAAGTTATACAATTGTACCTGGGCCATTCAGTGTGTTATGGGCATAATAATTATGATAATGCAAGTGCAGAAACAATAGAGGAAAAAAGCTTGTGTTTTATCTTATCAATGTTATGTAATATGACTTCAAAATTTAATTATATAATCTCTTTAATGACAGCTTCAAGCTGTCCTGCCATTGATTGTATAACCCCACCCCTATTATTAATAATCATTAATATCATGGTATTACACACCTTATCTCTCATTCACAGTTACCAAACATTTGTCTTGGTCTAATATTAGTGTTGTTTTAGTTTAGCTTTTTATAATTTTAGTTAGTTTGTAGTTAGTTCTCTGTATCTTCTACACCCAAGGTCAAAGTATACATGTGGTCTTACTGCTCACTTGTGTAGCAGGTAATAGAACTATAATTATCGGTTGGTATTGTCTTCCTCTTCTACCATTTATACACCCAAGGTGCATGTGGTCTTACTGTTCACTGGTATAGCAGTTCATAGAACTATAATTATCGACTTAAAAAAAAATTATCTTCCTCTTCTACCCTATTATACCACCCAAGGTGCTTGTGGTCTTACTGCTCACTTGTATAGCAGTAACTAGAACTATAATTATTGGCTGTATTACCTTCCTCTTCTACCCTATTATACACCCAAGGTGCTTGTGGTCTTACTGCTCACTGATGCATGCTCTGCCTCAGGATTAGTGTCTCTTTATTTATCAGTTAATTTATCACTTACAAGTTTATCATCCTCAGCAAACCCTTGGTTTATCTGTTGTGGCAGGTTATGACAGTTTGTTTATTGGTACAAGTAACTGTTGTTTTAGTTCAGTATAACTATAATAGTTAGTTTATAGTTATTTTTTTTTTTACCACTTATTGATTTAATATAGTTTAGTTTTAGGTTAGTTTTCAAGTCAAATAGGCCTAAACTAAAAGTATTTTAGTTTTGTTATAGTTATAACTAAAACAACACTACTTAATAACAGCTCTTAGCTGGTATCTAATAACGTGACCAATCTTGGATGAATTACAGCCCTAATGAAGCACAAGTCATTGTATTATCTAATACTAAGAGAATCCTATAGAATGTGATACTACAATATCAAATGCCTGTTTGTATACTATTTACATATGCTGTTTGATATAGGTCATGTTTCCAATTGTAGTGGTGACAGGAGAAGACAAAGTGAGAGCTATCATTCACTCTATAATTATTAGATGAACCAAAATCCAAAAATGGTAAATAAGAGGTTGGACTATTAATTGCAACACATCATTTAAATATTACTACGTATATCTTACCCTCACAACTAATAATTTGTATTTTACTTATTGACAAAACAGTATCAGAAGTCATAGTGTATATCTTCTAATACACACTCATCTATATCTATAACAAATGTTGTAAAATTTCATTTTGAGTAATTACAGTTCTGTCTTCCTTTTACCAAAACTAGTTTCTAACTAATAAAGTCATATAAAGGACCTTCCCTGAGTAATAATGTGAACCCCCCAGAAGACTTATATTATCTTACTGTTGTAAGGATTATTGGCTGTAGTCTGACCAGTTAATAAGGAGTCATAGGGCAAGTTCCACCCAATGTGCCATCACAGCTGTATTCCAACCCCATTGTTATTTATTCTCATGCTACATTATACAATTATGATATGATCTGGCGCCCTAGTAAATTTACTATATGGGATACCTACAACTATAATTTATACCAACCAGTGAAGTAAAACATAGTTTCATGTGTTTTTTCCACGTTATTATTTCACTAGAATAGTGTATAATTGAATTTATTGACATTAGGTTACTGATCTGCAACTATAGAAAATGTATAACTATACTACATGTATTCCAATGATAGGCACTGACAAGTTATATAGTCCATGATGTTTGGCATAACTCTTAACTTGTTGCAAGAAACCTATATCACTGTGATTTTAGTTTATAGCTAATCCTCATTTCAATGTTATTATTAAGCTGGATGATTCGCTTTAAAATATGTGGCTTGTTATCTTCTTTACCTTAGGACTGTAAAATTATTGGTCTATCAAGGAGCTTTCAACATGACAAGTGGACCAGCACATTGTGACTTCTGGTTAAGAGTAGGTTAGTGAGAAAATAGGGTCACATTTGCTATCTCCATCCTACTTTCTACACCTATTACCTACGATATGCTTTATAGTATATTGAGTGTACATATGAAACAGCCAAATCAGGGTTGGTAGTATAGTCTTTTTTTGAGAAGCCACCTAAAAGTTAACTAAATTAATTCAGGGTTTAGGTAAAAGAATTAAGGTTTTATTCTTTGATATTTTAGCTTTCACATTTACATGTTTTGAAATTTTAATGTAAATAATATTTATATTTAAATCGATCATTATGAATATTGGAAGGCATATGCAATTTTTAAGTTGACTTAAAGTACCTAATACTATTATTCGTGATGGGTTATATATAACTCTTAATTTTCTGCTAATAATTCTTTTGTTTATACGATTTGCACTATCAAATAACCAAAGGCTACCAGGTAAAAGGTACGCCCCAAATGTGAAACGGGGTCACCCCTCTAAGTGGTAATTGATATTAATTGAAGTTTTAATACTTACCAAATAGTTCACGCAAGTTTAACTACTGAACAATTTACAAATCTAATAAGTTTTTACCCACCAACAAAATTGGTATACCAAAAAAATATGGGTCTGTTTAATAAAATTTGATCTGAAATAGCTTGTAAACGAATTTGACCCAACAATTTTTTACTTCAAAAA
>NW_024534628.1:0-18693 GCF_016097555.1 Gigantopelta aegis
CGGTGGTGTGGGTGTGTGGACTCGTGTAATGTTTGGAACTGTGGAGAGGTTTCCTGTGAACAGCTGGGGTAAGTATGGTTTTGTTATTTATCCATGTTTATATTATATTATATACTACTCAAAAGAATTTAAAGGTCAGACGATATTTTCGACATTATTTTCTGAATGTCAATTATATTAGCTAGACCATAATGTCACGCATGGTATTGTTCCATTTTGACGAAAGTGGGTCTAAGCAACCCATAAATGAATTAAAATCCACTGTCATTGACACTGTCGACTAGTTCTAATGGCGAAAACATGCTTCCATTTGCACGTAAATTAGGGCGAAAGCGAAAGGTCTGCTAAGTGCCCATAACTTTTGCACGCTTTGCACGTGTATTCCATGTTCCCAATGCTGAATTTCCGTATAATTGGAGCTTGCGTTCGTGTACGGTGCACACTCCAAATTCGACAATGGTACGACTTCAACTGACTATCGAAGATCGAGGAAGGGCTATTGCTTGGCTTCAGGATGGCAGTACGCAAAGAAATGTTGCTCTGAGACTTGGTGTCAGTCAGTAACCTCACCGTGGTGCAGGGGTGTAACATTCTCTTTGAGAATGGCCAATACAGCACAAATTGAAGTTTAGAGTAAAATTCGGTGTCCGTAAAATTCTGTGATATTTGTATTTGTATTTTGCACAGTTCTTTACACTGTTTTTGTTTAAACCTTGAATTTTTATGTTGTTGATCATCACTTTATTTATTTGCATTACCATAGTTTGACACCCAATAGCCGATGTATTTTTCGTGCTGAGGTGTCGTTAAACATTCATTCATTCATTCATGGTGTCAGTCAGAGTGTCGTTGGCCGACTGTGACAACGGTACCAAGCAACAAATT
Source organism: Gigantopelta aegis (assembly GCF_016097555.1). Taxonomy (NCBI): domain Eukaryota; kingdom Metazoa; phylum Mollusca; class Gastropoda; order Neomphalida; family Peltospiridae; genus Gigantopelta; species Gigantopelta aegis. The sequence continues at coordinate 886 of NW_024534628.1, forward strand.
CTGTTCGAAATCGTCCACGTTCGGGAAGACCCCGAAGCACTACAAATAGAGAGGACCGCTACATCACCAATATGGCTCTACGTCAACGCACAACCACTGCACGCCGATTACGTGACAATCTGCGGACTGCGACTGGAACTCGAGTGTGATCAAACCATACGCAATCGTCTGAGAGCCAATAATCTACGCTGCCGTCGCCAGGCTGTTCGACCACCACTCCTACCACGTCACAGAACGGCCAGACGTCACTGGTGCACACTTCATCTGCGGTGGCAACATGTTTAGTGGGGTCGAGTGATGTTCACTGATGAGTCCAGGTTTAGTCTCCAGTTCAACGACGGTCGGGTTCGTGTCTACAGACGTCCTGGGGAGCGCTTCGCTGACGTTAACGTTAGACAACGTCACCGGTTCGGTGGTGGCAGCGTCATGGTGTGGGGCGGCATCTCTATCCACCACAGGACCCCCCTCTATGTGGTGGCAATATGGCAATCTGAATGGAATCCGCTATCTGAATGAGATTATCCGGCCGTTGGTTCTCCCAGGCCTTCAGCAGATTGGCGGCGGGGCAGTTCTGCAGGATGACAATGCCAGACCCCACCGCGCCAGGGTGGTAACGGACTTTCTCAGACAACAAGGTATCGCCAGGATGGATTGGCCAGCATATTCGCCTGACTTGACCCTAATAGAGCACGCCTGAGACGAATTAGGCAGGAGAGTTCGGGATAACCATGCCCCTCCGGCCAACCTTCATGATCTGGGTTAACTTCTTATGGCAGAGTGGCAGGCCATTCCCCAAGAGTTCTTCAGACGTCTGATCAACAGCATGAGGCAACGATGTGTCGAGTGTATTCGCGCCAGGGGTGGATTCACACACTATTAAACGAATGTTCTAATGTGTAAAATCCATGTTTGACAACCTTCAACTTTGTCAGCATGTCATGTGACTTTCTTGTATACAGTGACGTTTATTTGTGGGTTTTTTGTAAATATGGAACAATAAATTAAATTTTTGGTGTAGTTTACATCATCAATCTAATACACTCTGAAACTTATTTGGTTATAAATTTTTGACCCTTAAATTCTTTTGAGTAGTAACACCAAAGTACGCCAGGTGAATACGAATCAGTTCTCCATTAGTGTGTATATAATGTTTATAATGTCTTTATGATAACCATTGTCCATACTAAAATCATCATTGGTTTCTAAACCGTTAGAAAACACAACTAACAAACGGTATCCTGGAACGGAGCCGATACTTCACTCCGAGGTTATATTTACACATAATGATGTCATTCAGGACGCCGATGTCTGTGTATATAAATTGGAGACATAGTGAGTAGAAATTAAATCTTGGATGATGCAGGATTCCACGTTTCTACTTATTGTGCTGCTAGCTGCTGCTCTGTGTTGTTTACTCGTCACTCAGGTACGTGTGTACATACATACATACATACATTTACTAGTGTTCGGTATTCGACCTGAAAATGGTATTCGAATAATCGATGGAAATGACGAGCAAATATTCAAATATATTCGAAGTATCCAACAACTGACTCATTAAAATAACAGGTTCCTTAAAGTTTGAAATGTGTAAATTTCTTTTATTACACTCACCCAGCACCCCCACCCCCAACCAACAAAAAACAAACAAAAGCAAACAAAAACAGACAAAATAACACACAAAAAAACAAGTCACGACAGAAAACAAATACAAATAACGATGTAGTAGTTACTGATAGCTAACCTAGCTAAACATTTGGACTTCTCATAATTGCGTGTGTGCGTGTGCGTGTGCGTATGTACGTGTGCGTATGTATGCATGTGTGTGTGTGTGTGTGTGTGTGTGTGTGTACACACACATATATATACGTGTGTGTGTGTGTGTGTGTGTGTGTGTGTGTGTGTGTGTGTGTGTTTATGTATAATAATGTACACCCCAAAACAGCTAAATAAAACTTTAAAATGCGCAACTGCATTGGGTTTTTGCTAATCATCGTTCCAGTCTGTGCACTACGACTGGTATATCAAAGGCCGTGGTATATGCTATTATGTCTGTGGGATGGTGCATGTTTACCAATCTTGTTTTAAATCCTTACGTTGATTAACGTTTCTACACCAATTCGCACTGTAAACGCAAATGTGAATCGTATGACTGCAGTCTTTGCAGAACAGAATCAAGGTAACTTGTCTCTAGCCAAACACGGTTTTAGGTGGTGTAAGTAATGAAATGAAGTGATAACAAAAAATATCTATCTATCTATCTATCTATCTATCTATATATACTCTTCAAAAAAAGAAACGCAAAAGGGTACAAATGGGTTATAACTCCGATTTTATGTTTCCTACCGGTTCATGCTTTGTGAATATAAGGTCATTGCATGTCCCAAACACATTCCCACGGTTACATTCGATAAAACGCAGCTACTGTACAATAAAGTTCCAAAATGTGAATATTCGCAAAAACGCAGCCACGTGCAAACCATGTCACCACTGCACGTGCGTTGTCTGCACGTGCAACATGAACACCGACAGTATAAAAGTGCAGGGTGTTCGCTTGCCTGGCCTCTGTATCTGGCCGACAGTTGACAATCCAGGACATGCCACGTCTCATACCGCAGAGAAACAATGCCATCGGCCGACTAGACGCAGGCGAATCCAGAACGGCCGGTGCCAGGGCATTCCATGTGTCCCCAAGCACCATCTCCAGACTGTGGGACCGTTACCAGCAACATGGATCAACACGTGACCTCCCTAGATCCGGTCGACCACGGGTCACTACCCCCGGGCAGGACCGCTACATCCGGGTACGCCACCTTCGGGAACGATTGACTACTGCCACCTCCACAGCCGCAGCAATACCAGGTTTGCGCAGGATATCCGACCAGACCGTACGGAACCGCCTACGTGAGGTAGGAATTCGTGCCAGACGTCCAGTTCGAGGTGTCATCTTAACACCACAACACCGTCGACTCCGACTGCAGTGGTGCCAGATTCATCGACAATGGCCTCAACTGCGACGGAGACAGGTGTGGTTCAGTGACGAGTCCCGATTTCTGCTCCGACGTCATGATGGAAGATGTCGCGTGTATAGGCGTCGTGGTGAACGTTATGCGGCAAACTGCGTGCAGGAAGTGGACAGATTCGGCGGGGGTAGTGTCATGGTGTGGGCAGCCATCTCACACACTGGCAGAACTGACCTGGTCCACGTGCAGGGCAACCTGAATGCACAGGGCTACATTGACCAGATCCTCCGGCCACACATCGTTCCAGTTATGGCCAACGCCAACGCAGTGTTCCAACATGACAACGCCAGGCCTCACACAGCACGTCTCACAACGGCTTTCCTACAGAACAACAACATTAATGTCCTTCCTTGGCCATCGATATCACCGGATTTGAACCCAATTGAGCATCTATGGGACGAGTTGGACCGACGCCTCCGACAGCGACAACCACAGCCCCAGACCCTGCCCGAGCTGGCAGCAGCCTTGCAGGCCGAGTGGGCCACCATCCCCCGGGACGTCATCCGTACTCTGGTTGCTTCAATGCGCAGGCGGTGCCAGGCAGTTGTCAACACACGCGGAGGCCACACCCGGTATTGACTCCAGATGACCTTGACCTTGGTGGTGTGTCCTATCACTTACTCACAATGGACTAGAGTGAATTGTGAACAATCCTGCAACATTTGGTAATTATCGGACTCACCATTCAATAATTAAATCAATTCTCCAAATGTTACGACAATGCGGTTTTGCGTTTCTTCTTTTGAAGAGTATATATATATATATATATATATATATATATATATATATATATATATATATATACTGAAACAAAATGTGGACATTTAGTCATTATTAATGTTGTTTGGTATTTATGTATCTTTAAAGAGGGTAACGGACAAACACTGTACCGACAAAACGACTATGAAATAAGTGCTATTAATCATATGTGGATTCTCGAGAATACTGGATTCCTCATTCATAACATATATGTCTAATTTCGGGATATGACATACACAAGAAATATGAATCGCCATGATGACCAAAGGTGCTCCACTACTCACCGATAATTATGTAGAATTACAGTGTAAAGAGCTGTGTGGAGAAGTACAACATAATTATATTTGCATTATTTTACATTTCGGAAGTCTAGATCTGAAACGACAGAAATACACGAACAACTAGTCCATTAGCAACGTGTGAGTCGCTCTTTGAATAAATAGCGACTTTGCGTTTATGTTGTCTGATCTCGTTGATGAATTTTATGTACCGTTGCTTCAGAAATACAATTAACAAAACCATTTACGTTAATATCCCAGCACACCAGATGAATCTGAAACAAATTCTAATATGTTAATGGAGTGTATATGTCATTAGAGTGTAGCTGTTTATAACGTCTTTATGTTAACCAGTGTCCATAGAACAGTCATCATTGTTTTCTCAATGCATGCAGATCGCTAGATATCACAATTAACAAATGGTGTCCTGGATCGGAGCCGACACCTTATTCTGAGGCTGTATTTACATATAATAATGTCACCCAGGACGCTGCTGTATGTGTATATAAATTGGAGACATAGTGAGTATAGATCAAATCGTCGATGATGGAGGAATCCACGTTTCTACTTACCGTGCGGATGGTTGCTGCTTTGTGTTGCATTTACCCAGCACTGAGGTACGTGTGTTTTCTTTTTCCATTTAATTATTTAATTCCTACTTAATGCATTGTATTCTCATAGTAAGTGAATCTACATGTAGTAGCATCATCGTTTTGGAATAAATGACAACAACTGCATTTATTTGGGTCAAATGGCTCTTTAATGGCTGATAGTAATTTCCAGGTTTTTTTCACCCTGTAACAATATAATTAAAATTACAATATAACAATACATACAGTATGCATATATATATAAATCTCAGGATACACAATACATAATATTCCCTCATTTAAATTTTAGTATTTAACATGCCATGACATATAAAGTAATCAATGCATAAATTGCCATATTACACAATATGTCTTATGATTATAACAGATATAGTTATAATACATACATACATAATATACATTATTACTCACATGTCCAAATAAATGATTTAACATATGAATCCATTATAACGAATTACAATACACTAGATATAAAATAATGTGAAATACATACATATGTCCTGAAATAAGAATTATATTATAAAAAATACATTATACAAATATATTACATACCAGGTATGTGACACCAGGGTTTAATGGAACGGGTCGACACTTTAAAGGATTGATGTATCTGCAGAAAAGAACCACGCAGACACGTTGTTTTATAAAATATATAATAAAATACAGCAATCTCTAAAGTGTTCATCACCACAGACATACACTAGCACACATTGCAATGCATTCACACTAAATTATGTTTATCACATATTTAAATCTGGATTAATCAAATTACTGAATTAACAAGAATTAATATTACACTGTACAGTTTATAAAGTTAAACAGAAATATATAATAATTACTTATTATAAAGTATTATTTAGTCAGTTACATTTACATTAAAGTAGATGTTAGTATAGTGTAGCCAAACTATAACTAACCTTAAATCGTCTATGTGGATATCTTCGATAAATGAACCAACATGAAGTGTTAACCCTAGAAAGAGCAAAATATGCTGTGGAATGTGGAACTGTATTTACGTGCCCATATCCAACTGCGGTTCAGGCACGCCCACCCCGGACTTAGCCTCTGACTTCGTCAGTGACCAATTCCGGGGCAGGAGCGGGAGGATAAATTTGAGGTGGGCGGAATTTGGAAAAATTTAGTAAGTCGAGAATAACCATGTCTGGAATCAATTAGAGGCCAAACAAAAAAAATAGACTGCTCATCCAAAGTTGATGGTGATTGGAGCAATTTAGACGGACTGCCAAAATTAAAGGGTGCCAGACTGTTTACAAAAAAATAAACAAAGCTTTTGAAATGGCGGCCAAAAAAGTTAGTCTGGCTAAGTCCAAAAAAGCGAAGGTTACCTGTCCTAGGAAAAGGATTAGCCACTACGGGGACGAGAGGTAATGTCGCTGGTTGAAGTGTGGAATCAGCGATCTGAAGCTGTGTCTCAGTAGTCCTTTCACTAGCTGTAAATACTGGGAGCCGGCGACGATCTTTAGCATTCTTTGAACGGTGTAATTGTCCATCTCGTGGTAGAGGATCGCTTGTCTGTAAAGGTCGTCGCGGCATGAAGTTATAACTCGTACTGGTCCCGTACCCCGTAACTCTTGCTTGTGGGTGGCGATCTCGTTGCCATCCTGGAAGGTTTTGAAGGAGCCCTCGACGAAGCCTCCAGGAAGATCTTTCACATCTGGGACGTCGCCGACCAAGTACTTAGAGTACTGGCCCTTGAGTTTTGGGCGGTAGCGGAGGGCCGTGTCTTGGCTGGTTGGTCACTCAGGGGAGTGACGGCCTTCCACTTGGCAACAGCAACATCCGTGGTAGTCATCGCGGAATTCCCCGTGGGTGGGGGCTTCAACGCGGACTGCCGTGGAGCTGGAACAGGTGGCGCTCGCCGTGTAGGCTGCGTCATTTCAGCTGGTCCCTGTTGGTCGCTCAGTTGCTTCCTGCAGGGTTGGCTGGTCTGGTCGCGGTTGAGCCGCCGGCTTTGTCCCCCACCCCCCACCCCCTGTACCGCTCCTGGCGCACGTTTCCTCTTCCTGTGCCTTCCTTTTTCGGTAGTACCTGGTCCCCGTACACCAAGGTCACGGAAGCCCGTGACCCGGTGTACGACACCCGGTACTCCAACAACGCTCCATAGGACTTGATAAGTCCCCCCAGGTGTGTGTGTGTGTGTGTGGGGGGGGGGGGGGGGTAGCTCGAGAGAACATAGACACACATCTGTCTTTATCGTATGTCAAACTAGGAGTGAACGAGGGTGCTCTGGTGATAAGATGTGGACCACAATACCAGACGTACACCAGTATTTAAACAAACAGTGATCTGTAGTAAGCTATCACTTTAGACAAGAAGACTAAAACCACATCAGCTTAAACTGTACCCCAAGCTGGAAACAATAGGACATGCGCGGCGCATGGGTGATAGTGTTATTGGTACTAAGTTGTGCAAGGTGTCATACATGCTTGTGCAATTTATAACAAGCCAAGATACCTGAAAATAGTAATCAACTTGTTATTGTTATATTACAAGAATACAATAATTAAAGGTACACAATCTGTTGTAATTCATTACCTGTTTGTGCAAATAAAATCATTAATTACATGAAAACAAATAAAACAAATGAATTAATATAAAACAATAATTATATACAAATATCCACAAGTCAATATTATTACATAGCCTGCCCAGAGGCAATTAACTAACCACTAACTAATCCCCCTCTCCTGGACAGACCGCCCAGATAATTGAGATGTGTACCCAAGACAGCGTGATTGAACCTTAATTGAATATAAACACGAAATTAAGGTGAAATGAAATGAAATTAAAGATCCATTCCAGAGTCATACTTTTTAAAGGAGTTCAATCACGGATTTAGTGGGCCTTATTTCTCGAAATATGCATTATAAATGGAAATTACATTCATTTGGAATACCAAACCTAGTTATTGTATGATCCAAAACATTTTAATTGAACTACGATTGAGGGAATTCCATGACACGATTCAGTTTTAAAATTTGGAACTCTTCTTTAAATGAGACATTTAAAATACGGAAAAACAGACTTGTAGTGATGAGGCTATATATACGACAACCGTATAATGTGTTTTTGGATTTTATATAAAATGAGGGCTGGCTCAAATAATAAAAAATATATTATTTCATGACAAAAATAACCGCGAATACGCTGAAATAAAATAATAAACAGTCGGAACATGAACTCACCATTTATTATTATTATTATTATTATTATCAGGCGCGTGTGTAAATTATTTTGATTGGTTCGCAAAGTGGTATTTCGGTTTTAATGTATAGCACCGGCCTCGGTGGCGTCGTGGTTAGGCCATCGGCCTACAGGCTGGTAGGTACTGGGTTCGGATCCCAGTCGAGGCATGGGATTTTTAATCCAGATACCGACTCCAAACCCTGAGTGAGTGCTCCGCAAGGCTCAATGGGTAGGTGTAAACCACTTGCACCGACCAGTGATCCATAACTGGTTCAACAAAGGCCATGGTTTGTGCTGTCCTGCCTGTGGGAAGCGCAAATAAAAGATCCCTTGCTGCCTGTCATAAAAGAGTAGCCTATGTGGCGACAGCGGGTTTCCTCTAAAAAAAACAGTGTCAGAATGACCATATGTTTGACGTCCAATAGCCGATGATAAGATAAAAAATCAATGTGCTCTAGTGGCGTCGTTAAATAAAACAAACTTTACTTTACTTTTAATGTATAGCGTAAAAAAAACCCCAGTGTACTGTTGCATGTTTTGTCGTCCAAAGGTTGGCTAATTATTACTTAACCCAGTTGAATCCAGTTCTACGTGCAGGGACAAGTTCAGTCTGCCATTTGTGTGTGTGTGCACGCACGTTAATCTTGTATTTTTATAGCCAAAACTCCTCCAGATAAAACACCGCCCTTCCATCCCAAAAAGGTAGTAGTAGGCTAATAATAGTAGTAGTAGTAGTAGTAGTAGTAGTAGTAGTAATAATAGTAATAATTGTGTATTATTATTATTATTATTATTATTATTATTACATGTATTATAATGTTGGTAAAATCACGTCACGGTGGGGTGGGTGCAGAGCCGGATTAAGCAACTGCGGGGCCCGTAGCAAAACATAGCATAGGCCCCTACTACTGGCTAGTTACAAAAGTAAACGCCTCCCCCCCCACCCCCCCCCCCCCCCCCCCCCCCCCCCCCCCCCCCCACGCCCACTATTATCATAGCTATACATACAACATAAACACACCTTAATGTTTGAACAATCAGTCAGATGTATTGTCGAAACAAAAGGAATCTTGCCAACAGTATTAAAAACCAGTGCAAATGCCATTAAACTATAATGTAACTGCATGTATGCCCCGAAAACGTGGGTCAAAGTTTAGGCCAGTAGACAAGTGTGATTCAGGCTCAGATTAAGTTATATATCGCGCCTTCGAGATTTAATATGAGCAGTCTTTTATAATGGAAGTAGTGTCAACCGTTCTCAACAACTCGCATTCGATGCTCATCAACATCAGCATATTTAAACGTTTTTCTCCCATCGTCGTTCTTTGTGCATTTTTTATGTGGCGCAATTTGGAAAACGAACGCTCCCCCGTGCAGTTTGTAACCACCATACACAAAGTTTTTTTTTTTATTTAACGACGCCACTAGAGCACATTGATTTTTTATCTTATCATCGGCTATTGGACGTCAAACATATGGTCATTCTGACACTGTTTTTAGAGAAAACCCGCTGTCGCCACATAGGCTACTCTTTTTACGACAGGCAGCAAGGGATCTTTTATTTGCGCTTCCCACAGGCAGGATAGCACAAACCATGGCCTTTGTTGAACCAGTTATGGATCACTGGTCGGTGCAAGTGGTTTACACCTACCCATTGAGCCTTGCGGAGCACTCACTCAGGGTTTGGAGTCGGTATCTGGATTAAAAATCCCATGCCTCGACTGGGATCCGAACCCAGTACCTACCAGCCTGTAGACCGATGGCCTGCCACGACGCCACCGAGGCCGGTCCCACCATACACAAATACATGCGTAGCATGATTTCAATATTAGAAAAATATGATTGCATGTTGTGATCTCTGATGAGATGGTACATGAGCAGCTCCAATGCCTCGCCGCCTGTCATCGCCGTGGTATCCTGATCATCAGCTGCAGCATCTGACTGAGAAGCACTCAGATCAGTTGTCGTAGCCCGCTTGCCAAACTCCGTGTTGAGAACTGTAGAAGTTCGTTTGCTAGACTGGCCTCCAAATCATTTGGATATTGTTAATGAGAGCCATCGCCGATTTTGACAGTTGCTACTCGGACATCGACCCTAAATTTCGCAAGAAGCCAAACTTGTTACTGATTTCCTCATATGCTTGCAAACGTTTCTTCAGTGCAGAAATAAAGATGTCGATGATCACCAAGAACGTGCTGACTCGAAACTTGTTTGCAGCCGTTTCAGTTTTCTCCTCTTCAGATGACAATCCGAACTCATGATCATATTTACGGTTGCGTTTGCGCACCCTCTGTGTGTCTTACCGATATTCAGCAGAATTTGTTAATTCCTTGGCTTTTTGTTTAGTGTCTTCAAACGTAGGCTGGAGCTTCTGAACAAACATGATCAGTGACTTGTATAGAGCGCATGCAGTGTTTAACCTTCATCCTACCAACACATTTTACATACAAATCCTACCAACTGGGGTCCGTTCGGACCCCACTGATATTTTCCTTTTTTAGAACAGAAAAAAATGTATCACAAAAGACCTTTGCTTGTTTAAATGCTACATACACGTGACAATAGCACAAAAATAACAGAATAGTAGTCAATGCATTCCTTGATGAGTCATTTGTTAGGAAATATCACTCAAATTTTGTTCTTTTCCCAGCTAATATTGGCATATGACGTGTTCTGAACTAAACAATGGCATAATCCTGTACCAAACTATAACGTGAAATATCGTCAACAAAATAAATTGATTATCTATCATCATGTCCTGCAGGAACATAGGTTTTGACTCTTTCAACTTGAATAGTCTGCCATTTTTGGATTTATAGGCATTGTTCGCACACAACTTGTTGGGTGCTGTGATCGGAACATACAGGCTTCCTGCATGCCCCATATTCCAGCCTAACTTTCTTGTCAACTTGACGAGGACACAGGCAACATCTTCTCCTCTTGGCAACACCCACTGCCTGTTGAGTCTGCTGTGGCTGACCAGGAGCTACTATGCCAACCATCTCAGTATGGAATTGCCAATTTTTGCTGGGGTCGGTTTGGACCCCAGAATAAAAATCAATCTTACAACCTAATACCCTACCAGCATCTGAAAGTAACACATGCCCTGAAGCGGGCTAGGGTAGACCAACAAACTCCTAAAATCTAGACACCAAAGTGCAGATAATAAAAATTTGACATACAAAATATACCACCCGGGGTCCGATCGGACCCCAGTTGGTAGGATTAAGGTTAAGTCTTGGTCTGCTGACTGCAGGCTAGAGCTGCACATCTGGCATCTCTCCAACACCTGATGCCACAGTACAGTTAGTATGCCCGATTCCAATCAGTCCATCATTGCTGCAAGCCCACGTGCTTCTTGTCGACATTCACCTTTCTGATTTTCATCTGCAGCACTACTGTCGATTACGTTTATTTGACTATAGCCCATGTACAGTGCTTTTAGTGCATCAGCTCAGACCGACCATCATGTGTCAGACATGCGCTTTACACACGGTAGTTTGTTCTCAGACAATGCATCAGTTAGTAGAGACCAACGGTACGTCGATGCAGAGAAAAATACATATAAACGCTGTATGAAATCAAAGAACATGGTTGCCTGTTCGCAACACGAGGCTGCGAACTGATCCACCAAATTGAGTGAGTGTCCAGCACATGGCACATACTCTGCTAATGGATTTAGCTTTTGAACATGCACCTGCATTCCATTGTACCTGCCAGACATGTTGCTGGCGTTGTCATATGACTGTCCACGACAGTCACTCAGGCTGATGTTATGTTCAGCAAGAAAGTCACTCAGGTTCTAAGCAAGTTGCTCTCCACTGTGCCCCTGCATATGTAAAAACTTGACGAATTGCTCTACGGGTCCTGATGGCAGTACGTATCGCAAACTAATTGTAAGCTGATCTACGTGCGACAAATCGGGAGTAGAGTCAACAGCCACGGAATAATACTTGGCCTCTTTCACTTCATAAATAATGCGGTCGAGAACGCAAGTTCCCATTAAGTTGATGAACTCGTCACACGTAGTTTTTGACAGATAGGATGTGGTTCCTTTGCCCTTACTGGAGTATCTTGTGATGTGCAGTGCAAGGAAAGGGTCAAACTTGGACAACAACTCAGTCAGCCCCAGATAGTTGCCATTATGAGGTGAACCCATTGTTTCGTCAGTACCACGGAATGCAAACACCTCTCTCTGCCAAAAACTGAATAATTTCTGAAAGGCGAACAAGTACTGCATGCCAATAGTCACGTTCTGACTCAATTTGGCTAACTAATTGAGAGTCAACACGTTTTTCGCTGTCCTTGCGTGTAAGTATGACAATCATGGCTTGTTGGTGTGCAGCGCTAGTTTCGTGACGATGTATCAGATTGCTGGCATTCTTCCAGTCATTAAAGCCTTGCTTTTCAAAAACTGAGTTGTCAGAAACAGGTTTGCAGGGGAAACAGAAGAGGCAACCTCTGCTAGGTGAATAGTATAATCAGTTTCTCGAAATACGTTCATTTGTTGGCTTATGCACATGAATAAAGAACGACTTTTGGCAGTGTCGGGCAGTCTTCTCATTTTGGTACATTCGTGAGGAATTACAGAAGTCAGAATCCGCGTACTGGCAATCAAGATTTCCTTTAGAAATCCAATATTCACGCACGTCATCAGTAATACATGGTTGCCATTCACCAAGATCAGTAGAGTAAGAACCCGTGGACTGCAATGTTTGCCCAACCTCATAATCTGATCCACTCGTTTCAGTTTCCGTCGTTCTACTCATTTTAACAGCCATTGATGTGCCTTGCTACTGCTCCTGTTTCAGTCGATATTAACTGACTATCGCCACTTGCTGAAGAAGACGGTTACACGACTTTAGTCTCAGAGGTTTCAGAGGCCGACCCGCAAGAGGTGGATCCGGCTCTTCGAAAGATATCAGTCATTTTCGGAATATTTTTCAGCAATTCCTTCTCTTTACTTTCTTTTTCTTCTTTTGCTTTCCGTTTCGAATACCCTGAAGCATGGTGGCATCGATAGCTATCTCTGCCAGATCCGCTCATGATACATCTGTATGCAAAGACATCAAAATAAGTGTTTGTGTGCAAAGCGTCAGTTGCATAGATCAACTACAGTAGAAACATGCAATTTATGTGTGTCATTAAAGAATCGGTTAAAATAATTTTTAAGGAAAAGCAAAAATGAGAATTGATTCTCAAGCCCGCGTTGTAAATTTTTATTCCGATTGCCCCATGCAATTCTTTTTTCATTACCCCCTCAAAGACAGGAAACTGAAACAGTGTCCTAGTCTACTAGTATAATGGCATTAATTACCCCGATATTATGTATGGGTTGTTTGTAAGATGTTAATAAAGAGTGATTGAGATTCGAATAATGACTTAAAACTGGTCAAATATGGGGGTTTTTCCAGGAAATAATTTTTAAAATAAGGACTTGCGAAACCCCGATGTATCATATTAATGCTAAATGCTGATCAACAATAATAATTGTGCGCCATTAAAAGAAGGTACATGTAAAGAAAACCACAACACACCATATCCAGATATTAACACATATGCTCCAAAGCCACCAACGGTGATGACTATAACAGGTCCAACTATTTACCGTCAAGACACTCCCAATATACCACAAGTGCCCCCAGGATACACCAAGACTCCCAAAATATTGCTTACCATTGTAAAAATAAGATTTATTGTATTAAATATTTATTAGAATATTGCTTAAAAAATTAAAGGGCCCATTCGAAATATTTAGCTATTTTCACGTTTATTTGTAATAAATAGAGAGGTTTAGATTTATTACGTGTACTTGTACGCCTACGTGTGGTAACCTACTTGAGTGTTTTACGTCATCATTTTTAGCGCGTCACGTGATAATTTTACAAGTTACACGTCGACATAAACGTGTGGCGCCGAGTTTACACGTATGTACAAACTTGTAGAAGATAATCTTTCTATTTGTATTATTCTGCATCTTAAATTATATTGTTTTAAAACTTGAATGTATATATAACTGTTTTACAGTTATTCTACAAAGAATAGTGTCGAATAAATAATTATAAATCGCTTGTGAAACAGTGGCGTAAATGAGTCTTTATTTTGGGGGGCCAAATGGGGGCAAGACCTTTGTCTGGGGGGGGGGGGGCACTGCAGTTTTTCCCATCATATTTCTTGTGCACAATCAAAGGTCAAATGGGGGAGCAATGGTGGGGGGGGGAGCGATGTTGTGAATGGGGGGGGGGGGGCGGGCCGCCCCAGGCCCTCCATAGTTACGACACTGTTGTGAAAGCGTGTCAATTTTTCATGTAAAATATAAAGCCATCTTGTTCAGTTCTACTACATCTAATCTATGTATCGTACACATATGTGTTTTGTGACAGTCAAATTTTTACATTATGAAGAAAGCCGGTCCAATCATACACGTACACGTACGGACAACGTCGTTTCTAAAGTGTTTCTACAAGTTCATTGCGGGTACGTGTAATGTGACGTCACACGTACCCGTACACGTAATCAATCTAAACCTCTCTAATAATGACAAATGAATCGATCACACTGTCACGGGGATCCTATAATACCCGTAACTGAATGAAACACGATTGTCCCAAATATCTCTCCTAACTGTATATCTATTAGATCTCTCTGTAACAGGCAGTTATACCCGCTGGCTCGTCTAGGTATGATCAGAGATAAGATCGTATATAAAGTATATATTATTATAGCACGTTTAGTTCACTAGAAAACACAACAGAAACACAATACACTTTGGAATCTGTATTAACCTACGCTGACAAATGTACTGCCGCAGTAGTTAATTAACAACAACAAATAATAACAACCCAGAACTGATCACTTAATTAGTTAATCTCTAGGTGTCTAGTTTACACAATATGCTAATCACTTCACCATGACACAACACCCACACGTGTGATAATTGAGAAACGCTTCCAGGATAACTTAATTAATAAAGGAATTACAACTCTATTCCTAACTGGTTAATTTTTAATTAACCCTAACTACTCATTCAATAACCTTGTAATACAGACTTAATACTGGTACCTATCACAATAAAGACAATAACCTACAGTTTGCCTAGGTCCTCTAGGATGACTGGATAAGCTTTATATATATATATACTCTTCAAAAGAAGAAACGCAAAACCACATTGTCGTAACATTTGGAGAATTGATTTAATTATTGAATGGTGAGTCCGATAATTACCAAATGTTGCAGGATTGTTCACAATTCACTCTAGTCCATTGTGAGTAAGTGATAGGACACACCACCAAGGTCAAGGTCATCTGGAGTCAATACCGGGTGTCGCCTCCGCGTGTGTTGACAACTGCCTGGCACCGCCTGCGCATTGAAGCAACCAGAGTACGGATGACGTCCCGGGGGATGGTGGCCCACTCGGCCTGCAAGGCTGCTGCCAGCTCGGGCAGGGTCTGGGGCTGTGGTTGTCGCTGTCGGAGGCGTCGGTCCAACTCGTCCCATAGATGCTCAATTGGGTTCAAATCCGGTGATATCGATGGCCAAGGAAGGACATTAATGTTGTTGTTCTGTAGAAAAAAGCCGTTGTGAGACGTGCTGTGTGAGGCCTGGCGTTGTCATGGTTGGAACACTGCGTTGGCGGTGGCCATAACTGGAACGATGTGTGGCCGGAGGATCTGGTCAATGTAGCCCTGTGCATTCAGGTTTGCCCTGCACGTGGACCAGGTCAGTTCTGCCAGTGTGTGAGATGGCTGCCCACACCATGACACTACCCCCGCCGAATCTGTCCACTTCCTGCACGCAGTTGCCGCATAACGTTCACCACGACGCCTATACACGCGACATCTTCCATCATGACGTCGGAGCAGAAATCGGGACTCGTCACTGAACCACACCTGTCTCCATCGCAGTTGAGGCCATTGTCGATGAATCTGGCACCACTGCAGTCGGAGTCGACGGTGTTGTGGTGTTAAGATGACACCTCGAACTGGATGTCTGGCACGAATTCCTACCTCACGTAGGCGGTTCCGTACGGTCTGGTCGGATATCCTGCACAAACCTGGTATTGCTGCGGCTGTGGAGGTGGTAGTAGTCAATCGTTCCCGAAGGTGGCGTACCCGGATGTAGCGGTCCTGCCCGGGGGTAGTGAACCCGTGGGTCGACCGGATCTAGGGAGGTCACGTGTTGATCCATGTTGCTGGTAACGGTCCCACAGTCTGGAGATGGTGCTTGGGGACACATGGAATGCCCTGGCAACGGCCGTTCTGGATTCGCCTGCGTCTAGTCGGCCGATGGCATTGTTTCTCTGCGGTTCACTGAGACGTGGCATGTCCTGGATTGTCAACTGTCGGCCAGATACAGAGGCCAGGCAAGCGAACACCCTGCACTTTTATACTGTCGGTGTTCATGTTGCACGTGCAGACAACGCACGTGCAGTGGTGACATGGTTTGCACGTGGCTGCGTTTTTGCGAATATTCACATTTTGGAACTTTATTGTACAGTAGCTGCGTTTTATCGAATGTAACCGTGGGAATGTGTTTGGGACATGCAATGACCTTATATTCACAAAGCATGAACCGGTAGGAAACATAAAATCGGAGTTATAACCCATTTGTACCCTTTTGCGTTTCTTTTTTTGAAGAGTATATATATATATATATATATATATATATATCCGGAACGGTGAGCCTACAGTATACTGCGTCAGATGACCGGCAGCACCGTCTAAATAATATTGGTATAATACAGTATTAAAATATTTAAAGTCACATCAATCACATCAAGTGATATTCCACAGCGACCAAGACGGCATATCTTTCTCTTAGATCGCCAGACTCAATGACGCCTAGTCGCCAAAATCACGGTTGTAAAAACCGCACTCGCGGAGGTATTACGTAACTACTGGCCACATGGCCTCCACACCTAGACTAAGTGCATATTGGGATGCACGGTCGCGCGAAGGTATTACGTAACAAGGTGCCCACCTGGTCTAAGTGCATATTGGAACTGCACACGGCCCTCTAAAACAATTAATATCGCCACAGGCGAAAAGAAATTAAGAGCATGTACCGTCACACACATGCACAATCTTTGCATAATTAATTACAGAATAATAATTTTAAAATGCGCTGTTAGTGGTATTTTTTTTAGACTAAATGTAAGACCTGTAGCCTACATGAATTTTTTCTTGAGCTGTTGATAGCAAGACGGAACAACGAGATTGAGAAAACGTAAGGTGGCGTGGTCTCATCAGAAACCGTTTGCAACTCGCCTGTCGTGGGTACCTCTGACTTTCTTTGTGTCTGTGTGCGCGTGTGCATAAATATGATATATTTGTGCGTGTGTGTGTGCTATCATACACACGCAAACATCTAATAAAATGTTGATAGAGGGAGGGGCACTATAATTAGAGTGGGCAACTCAAAAAAGGTTTACGGTAAAATGTGTTTATAATACCAGCGTATCAAATTACCATTGATGACAACACAGTCGCGCATGCGTTTTTATGCCGGGACAGGATTTCTATCTATCGATTGCACGCGCCCTTCACTTTTAGCACGCCGCGCTCGTGCTGTATAAAGTTTAAACTAAACTAAAAAAATAAATAAAAGATCCACGGGGCCCCCGAAAGCGCGGGGCCCGTAGCATTTGCTACATCTGCTACGTTGTTAATCCGGCACTGGGTAGCCGCGATTGGAAGAGAATGTCGAAACGCCTTGCTCCAAGTTAAAACATTTTATAATATATTTCTCGGAGAGGATGACCCGACAGGACATTGCATTGGCATAGGCATTCTAGCGATGAATTGTATTTGTTTTTGCTGGTAGTGTTTAGTTTTCTCTTGCCGTGCCAACAATTCATGCTTCAAGTCGTTCATATGTAACATGATAATAAATCGCTAAGACTATACAATATTTTTGTTATATTCTAAATAC
>NW_024534629.1:0-18109 GCF_016097555.1 Gigantopelta aegis
TACTTTTTCTTAATGCAGAAGGTATTTTTATGCACTTTCCCACAGACAGGAAAGCACAACCAGGACTTGACGTTGTGGTGCAATGGTTGAAAGAGAAGAACCCAATAGGTTGAATGGATTGACAGATGAAAATCATTGTAACATAGTTGACAGTGCCTTTTCTTGGGCCAAGAATGTAAAATAGTGGTAGTGTTGTGCATGGGTAGTATGCATGATGTAATTTTGTTAATTTGCAGTGTAACAGTATTTAGGGGGCTAGTACTTGCTTTTATCCCAGTGTAAAACCATTATTGTAAAAAAAAAAAATAAAAAACCGACCAGCTAAAAACTGAAGTCCATTGCACAAACTGGCAAAACCTATCATGCTCACTTAAACAACACACCACAAGTACCCGAAAGAAAAAAAAAAACCCAATAAAGGGTCACTTTAATATAATGTTTCATTATTTATTGCATTTCAACTTATTTTCGTGCTTATATCCAATTAAGGTTCAAGCACGCTGTCTGGGCCCACCTCAGCTATCTGGGCGTTTGTCTAGGACAGTGGGTTATTTGTTTAGGGAGAGGGAGAAGAGGGTATAGTGGCCCGTAAACCTATCCATTGAGCCCTGAAGAACTCGCATCTGGGTTGGAGCTGGTACCGGGATGCGAACCCGTACACTACCAGCCTGGGTGGTCTGATGGCTTCTTAACCACTACGCCACCGAGGCCGGTTTTTTCATTTATTACATGTAGGTCATCCTTTTTAAACCAACAAGTCTTTTGTGTGACTGTTACTTTTAAAACAGGTCCCACCTTCCTCGGGTCAGTACTTATATTGGTGGCCATCTTGAATAAATTAAAATTAACAGGTATAGAAGAACTATTTTTTTCTTTCATTGTGTTCATTGATCCCTGAAAACCATGGGGTAAAAGTGCAAAAAGAGTTACTTCTCTGGATCACAACAATAAGCAATTATATGTCATTTCTCTCCATTTGGAACCACCATATTGGCAACAATCTTGTATTCAGGTGGACCCATTTATGAAATCTATAATTATGAAGGAAAGGAAATGTTTTATTGTAAACAAAAAACTCAACCAAATGTTATTTATCTTATTCCATGTGTCCCCAAGCCACCATCTCCAGACTGTGGGGACCGTTACCGAGCAACTGGATCAACACGTGACCTCCCTAGGTAGATCGGTTCGACCAGGCGTCACTACCGGGCAGGACCGCTACATCCGGGTACGCCACCTTCGGGAACGAGTTGACTACTGCTCACCATCCACAGGCCGCAGCAATACCAGGTTTTGCGTGGGATATCCGACCAGACCCGTTACGGAACCGCCTACGTGAGGTAGGAATTCGTGCCAGACGGCCAGTTCGAGGTGTCATCTTAACACCACAAACACCGGTCGACTCCGACTGCAGTGGTGCCAGATTCATCGACAAAGGCCTCAACTGCGATGGAGACAGGTGTGGTTCAGTGACGAGTCCCGATTTCGGCTCCGACGTCATGATGGAAGATGTCGCGTGTATAGGCCGTCGTGGTGAACGTTATGCGGCAAACTGCGTGCAGGAAGTGGACAGATTCGGCGGGGGTGGGGGGTAGTGTCATGGTGTGTGGGCCAGCCATCTCACACACTGGCAGAACTGACCTGGTCCCACGCTGCAGGGCAACCTGAATGCACAGGGCTACATTTTGACCAGATCATCCGGCCACACATCGTTCCAGTTATGGCCAAAACGCCAACGCAGTGTTCCAACATGACAACGCCAGGCCTCACACGGCACACGTTTCACAACGGCTTTTGGGTCTACAGAAACAAACAACATTAATGTCCTTCCTTGGCCATCGACATATCACCGGATTTGAAACCCAATTGAGCATCTATGGGACGAGTTGGAACGACGAGCGCTCCGAAAGCGACAACCACAGCAAAAAAAAAAAACAGACCCTGCCCGAGCTGGCAGCAGCCTTGCAGGCCGAAGTTGGTCCACCATTCCCCCGGGTACGTCATCCCGTACTCTGGTTGCTTCAATGGGCAGGCGGTGCTCAGGCAGTTGTCAACACACGCGGAAGAGCCACACCCGGTATTGACTCCAGAGGACTTGGACCTTGGTGGTGTGTCCTATCACTTACTCACAAGGGACTAGAGTGATTGTGAATCAATCTGCCAAATTTGGTAATTACTCGGACTCCACCATTCAATAATTAAATCAATTCTCCAAATGTGACGACAATGTGGTTTTGCGTTTGTTTCTTCTTTTGAAGAGTATATTATATATATTATATATATATATATATATAGAGAGAGAGATTAGATATATATATATATATTATATTATACTATATATATAGATATATATATATATATATTTATATATATATATATATATATATATATATATCTATATATATATATATATATATATAAACATTCTAGCGGAGCACGATTTAGTTCCATCAGTAGAGCGCTAGCCTTAATTATTTGTGTCAAAATATCGAATTGTCATTTCAGTGGACCTATTTTCCTTGATTGCATTAGTTGTTTTCAGTCCCCCACCAATATTCTACGAATGGTAAAAATAAAACGCCGTTGTGTGTGATGTCCTGTTTGTGGAAAAGTACACATAACAATATCTCGCTGCTAATGCAAAATGCAGCGACTTCCCCCCTGAATACTATTTCAAAACTACCAAATATTTGATACCCAAGAGCCGGCGATTAATAAGGTGTCATAAAACAAACACCATAAAGGCAGGTTCCCATAAAATATGTATCATTCCAGATATTCGTAGACCGGTGGATATACGTGTGCGTATACAATCATAATACTGAAAGGAAAGGGATGTTATTTAATGACCCATGACACATTTATATTTATCTTATTTTTCTGACAGCTAGTTTAGATAATGAGATACGAAATTCGCTAACTTGACATAGGCTACATCTACCGGTACCACAGTGATATATCTGTATGCACTTTCCAGATCTGCAAAAAATACCAGTCATGGGACACTGGCTGCAGTGGTGGGGGTGCGTGAGGGGTGAATTAATTCAAGGCGTATTATTACTATTGAGATCTGCGCCCTATTGCAGATAGTATTGGACCCAAGCCCGGCGATTGATCCTCTGTTTGTATAGTTTCTGTGAGTGTAACTATCATGATGGCGCCATTTCTGACCACGATATTTTTGTGTTCTCTGTCATGACTTTCTTGCTGGTTTTATATAAACATTGTTTAATTGGTAAAATTTCCAACTTGTAATTTAATAATGTTCGAAAGTAAAATAATAGCAATGTGTATATTTAAAAATAAGAATACTAACTTACATGCATATAGTTTTATGTGTTTGTATTGTCCTCCCCCTCTCTCTCTCTCTCTCTCTCTCTCTCTCTCTCTCTCTCTCTCTCTCTCTCTCTCTCTCTCTCTCTCTCTCTCTCTCTCTCTCTCTTTCCCTGTGTTTGTCTCATCTTTGTATCTGTCTCTGTCTCTCTATTTGTCTCTTATCTGCATGTGCATACACATCTGTATGTGTGTTTGTATACATGTCTGAATATCTAAGAGACCGATAAATACACATTTACAAAAAACACAGAGAGAGAGAGCGAGAGAGGAGAGAGAGGAGAGAGAGAGAGCAGATAGAGAGAGATGCGTGAGTCGAGAGAATTTAGGAGAGAGGAGAGAGAGAGAGAGAGAGAGAGACAGAGGAGAGAGAGACGGAGCGAGAGAGAGAGAGGAGAGGAGAGAGAGAGAGAGAGAACCAGGAAGAAATAATAGCAAATAAGTAGCCTTGTTATAAACAAGATTTTGTGTAACTTGTTTGGTCTTCATTATCAATCGGTTCCAAGTCCACAATGTCTAGTAGACCCAATTCGAAACTGTCAAATTTACAAGACCTGAAGTGGTGTCGAATGTAGTTCTACAGATTTACAACACATACTTAGCACGACATGGACAGTCTGCATCGGAGTATGAGAATTAATCTAAACAATTATATGAAAGCTCTTAATTTAATTTTTATTTATTTCATTAAATCATATTCATGTTAATACACATGGGAAGGTGGTACTAACAGTATATAAAATATTTATCTAAAACAATCTTATTTTAATTCACAAAATCGTTTTATCCATGTACTATCATACTAGTATTATAACAATGCGTATTGTTATGACAATTACCTGATAATTCACTTAGACAGGTTTAGTACATTTAGAAATGGGCTAGGTAAATACAGTTACGGGTCGTTCGCAATTATCATCCTCTTCAAAAGCTCATAAAACATATTCCAGAACACTTCGCTACTTTACAAAGCCTCTTAGTGTGTAATGCTCGGCACACACCTAGTGACAAGACCGTCGTTTCTTCGCTGTCGCCGAATCCCGACTGATCAGATGCAATAGTCGTGTCTACAGTCCGTTTGCGTCAAAAAACGAACCAAGACATTGACATGTTAAATGTATACATATATTTATATAGGTGTATATATATAGATATATTATATATATATATATATATATATATCTATAATATATATATATATATAGATAGATATAGATAGATAAATAGATAGATAGATAGATATATAGATATATATATTGTTATGAGAGTTGGTATGGGTTTAAGAGTTAATTATATATGCCTTTACCATAGTTTGACACCCAACAGCCGATGTATTTTTCGTGCTAGGGTGTCGTTAAACATTCATTCATTTAATAATATGTTTTTATATGAGTTTTAGTATGCAGTCTTGTGCCAATTCATCGGTTCCCTTTTGACGCAAACGGACTATAATCTACAGTTATGCGACGTCGTCTTCCATCAAAATAAACCTTGCGTCGCCGTCGTTTGAGATTACTACCGATTTGACCGTCGACTTTGCGTTAATCGGTTCGTGTGATAAACTGAATCAAGCATGTATTGTGGAAAGGCAATCTCGCATTCCATGTATGCACTGGGGTTATGTACAAGAAGTGTACACACCTACATTGATAAACATACAATCAGTGAAAGTTCAGAGTCTCTAACGTACATCACCCTAGTTTGAGAGACACGTAGCTATATTATTTTAATATTACTGGAAGAAGTTATGTTTCAATTAAAGAGGCAATGCTACTCACACATTTTAGTTACGGTTATATGACGAAGGAAATATAGTTAAGGATAACTTATATAACGAGAGGGAGAGGAATCCAACCGCCTCCACATTATTTGCTACGCTTTTCGATTGTCAGCAAGGGTTATTTCATATGTACCATCTCACAAACAAGTTAACGGTCATATGCATAACAAGCTGCTACAACGCACGTCTGTCATGGGCGCACGTTCCGTGCACGACAAGACATTGGATGGTGTTTGTCAGCAGTTTTGTTACGCCAGCCGTTTATGTTTGTGGTCGGACAGAGGTTTGAATGATCGATTCAGTTTTTCTAAGCAGTACTTGAAACGCGTTAGTGAAATCCAATTGCGTGTCAAAACGTGACGTCAGATCATATGTAAATTTTTACAACCAGATGGAACGGAAAAGAAAGGCTCATTTGTGTATCTCTTTAGCAAAGTTTTGACTATAACTATTTAGTGTCAACAATATTATGGCCATTTTGACAATTGGTCAAAATTACTTGGCGGAACTTGTCGAAATGATCTAGTGGTGTCGTTAAACAAAACAAATCTAACTTCTCTTTTTGTCGCAATGAGTCGCCATATGAGACAACCTATAAAAAAGGAACCAAAACAACAACAAACAAACAGAAACAAAAACAACAAACAATAAAAAGAAGAACAAACAAAAAATAAAACAAAAACAAAAACACAGATTGTCTTGTTTAATATGCATTTTTTAGCGAAGACTATCTGTCAATGCTGTTTGTACGATATGATAAAGTGCAATTTAAGTAAGTTCTTTTTTTAATGAAATTCGGTCGCAGGCCATTCAAAAGTTGTACGGGCGAGTGAAAGTGTTGCTGTGACCTGTTTTAATATAGGCTGCATTGTTATCTGATATGTGTAATATACGGCTTTCATTCAAAGGTAGTAGTTCTTCCTGCTTGATGTCTAGCAAAGCAAATATTCAACTAAATGGCGGCAGTACAAGTAGCTAAACTTACTTGCTTCGTTATTGTTGGATTCTTTATCGGGTATTTTCCAGTAATACAAGGTAAATAGCTTATACTATCACTATTATTCATGTATGCATTATATTTTCTCTAAAGCTGTGTTTAATTAAGATTCACAGACACATATTAATATTGTATTCAACATGCGATTTTTATACTATGTATCTATAGGCGACGGTGGATTGAATTGTGGGTCATAGATTGAACGAAATAATGAACGATAGACTAGGGAAGGAAAACAAAATGAAAGAAAACGAATGAGATAGAAAGACTTGTTTTATTTATCTACGCATTGAACACGTTTACGTCTATATGATTACGAACCACATAAATAATGAGAGAACAAACCAATCGCCGCCACTTTGTGGACTACCTGGAGTTTTATGAAATATCGATCCCTCTCGGTGAACATATATCAAGATAGCATATTATTACCCATATGAGCAGAGATGTGGGGAAAAAATATAAGACTCCATCATATGCGGTCATGTGGGATACAAAAAGTACACTCCAGGTGTTGGAAATTTCTACCTGGGACGAGGCTTCGTGGAGTCTTTTTTTTTTCTTACCCATTCGTTAATAGACGATTATTTTATACGAACAGACAAAGATGGCTGAAAAAGTAACTTATTTATTTGACTTTTTTATCATGAGTAATCTACACTAACGTATTTGCCGTTTTGTTTCGTGTGTTAAACAAAATACGATATGTAGTCACTTATTTCAGAAGGTATCTATTTTCTATATCATCACCATCGTGCCAAAGTGCAACCCCTACCCCACCCACGCCCAAATACATATAACATAACCGCATTGTCCCCTTACTTCTTTCGTAATGGTTCATCGATACTTTATTTGTGAACGAAATTTGACGTAATCGAAACACAATGCCTATGGGCATGTTGTCAAAAGAACATTGAAGTAAAATGGAACGGTTTCCCATGGAGGCGGGGGGGGGGGGGGGGGGGGGGGGGGGGGGGGGGGGTTTGAATAAATGGTAGTAATACTAATAAATGCTAATAATACTAATGATAATGATAACTCTTGAAGTCACACACACGCACACACACACACACACAAACACACGCGCACAGACAGACATAAAATAAATAAATAAGTAAATTATAAATTAATGAAGCAATTAAGAACAATAATGTGTTGTTGTTGTTTTTGTTATTTTGTTTTAGTTTTTTGGGGGTTTGTTTGGGTTGTTTTTTGTTTTGTTTGTTTTGTTGTTGTTGTTTCTTTCGTTTTCTTTCTTTCTTTCTGTTTTTTGTTGTTGTTGTTTTTTTTTTTGTTTTTTTTTTGGGGTGGGGGTGGGGGTGGGGTGATTAACGCTGCTTACAATCAACTAACGATGTTGTGGCATTTCACAGTGCGTAGTAATTAGACTAAATTGGATTATTAAGCAACACTTTATCAAATAATTGTATTGCGCACCATATACCATGCATGACATTACATACTGAACAATATATGTACTGCTTCTTCCTTACCCATCTTTACGTTGATATGGACATGGAATATTAAACGTCACTTCTGTACTAGATGCTTGATTAGTTGCTTGCCTTTTTTATTATTATACACCCGACTTTGACCAAGAACATTTTTTAATTAAAGTGAAAAAGAAAAGACGAAAAAAAAGACGAAAACAAAAACATTAAAATTCTATTAAAACTGTGTTATACTATGCACTATAAACTGTACATGACCGTAACTCACAGGCCTACTGGAAGGTTATAAACGATCTCACAAACAGGAATAAATATGGTATTGGTCTACCAGAAGGTCTAACGGAGAAACTATTTAACCACTTTAAAAACATAAACTCCAAAACAATACAAGACACCAACTTCAATAAAACATCTGACACAACTAGACGGACATTTAACAAATAAAGAAAAAAATGTTTTATTTAACGACGCACTCAACACATTTTATTTACGGTTATATGTCGTCAGACATATGGCTAAGGACCACACATATTTTGAGAGGAAACCCGCTGTCGCCACTACATGGGCTAGTATTTCCGATTTGCAGCAAGGGATCTTTTATTTGCGCTTCCAACAGGCAGGATAGCACAAACCATGGCCTTTGTTGAACCAGTTATGGGTCACTGGTCGGTGACATTAACAAGACAAGTATCACAACAAACAAACACTACCCTGGACCAAACTATTAAAACAAAGTAAATTAAGATAATTTTACATAATTAAAACCCCCCAAAAAACCCAAACAGCAACAACAATAAAGCCGGTGGTCTAGATCAAATAACAACTATAGAGGCATTACTATTACAAGCTGTTTAGGAAATGTTCTCTCGTCTATACCAAATAGAAGACTAAGACAGCATATAGAATCTGAAAATCTATTTCCTGACAATCAGTCTGATTTTAGACAAAACAAAAGAACGGAAGATAATATTTTTTTATAAAAAAAACCCACTGGTCAACAAATTTATTGAACACTCAAAGGGCAAGCGCTACGTTTGTTTCACTGACTTCCACAAAGCCTTTGACACTGGTAAACATTAACAACACACTCACTAATAAGAGTTCATCAACAATAGGAGTAAAACAGAGTGATAACTGAAGTTTCACTATGTTTAATATCTTCCAAGGGTATAGTTGTTTGTTTTTTTTGTGTTTTTTTCGTCTGACTCTCGAACGATGCGGTTGTATTCCGAGAACGTGGTGATTTCTACCCCCCCCCCCCCCCCACACACACACCCTAGGGGCTGTGTTGCGTACGCTTGGGCCTTTGTCCAAGTATCGCATAGAACACGCTAATCAACGGCGTGGACAAGAAGCGACGCTCACCTAGCAGAAGACGGAGGAGGCGACCTAAGACTACCCAGGGGGGACCTAACTTGGCGGCTCAACCGCCAGGGGCGGCCCCTCCTTTTCCGAAACGGAGGACGAGACCGACAGGGGCGGTGCAGGGTGATCCAAACCCGGTGGCTAAACCACCGGGGGCGGTTCATTCTGCGTTGTCGCCCCCAGCTACTCGACCGAAGCACTCGCCAGGTGCGGTCCAGGGGTGGGGGTGGGGGGGCAAAGCTGTCAGCTCCACTGATAGTAGCGGTCCCTCCTGTAGACGTACCAACGCAGATGGAGACGGGACATGTGGTCATTAGTGACCCCCCAGCCAGCTCATCAGCGCCTCCGGAAGTTGTTGCGGTTCCAGCGGCGGTCCAGCGGGAGTCCAAGAGGAGGAAGGTGTCTGCGGCCACCATACCAAAGACATCCGACCAACCCGATTGGACTCTCGTCTGCGACAAGCTGCCAGCTAAATACCGAGGAGCAGTCTACGGCGACTTTACCGATAGCGCTCTAATCAAGGCCCTTGGAGAGAAGATCATTGGCGCCAACTTCCAACTGGACAAGGGAAGTACCAGCTACAAGGAGCCCTTCACTCGGACCAACTCTACGTGACGGCACAGCAGGACGGACTGTACAGGCAGGGACTCCTGATGTCATCGATGCCCAACGCAACCAACCACCGCATCTTGAAGATGGTACTGCGGGACATCTATCCAGGAGCCATCAACAGAAACATCGCCATGTTGTCTGAAGGACTCCCCAACTTCAGGCCTGAACAGTCCATCACTTCGCCATGAGTCCTCCTCTTTGGGGCTTAGTTGGACTTTAACATTTTTCGGCCGCAGCTCAAAATGCTTATGTTTATTTTTTTTATATAAATAGTCCAACGCACTTTACTTTGGTGCCCAATCAATTGCTCAAATCACCTTAAAACCTTTTAGGCCGAGCAGTCAAAAAATCTTTGGATTTAAATTCTTAGTCCAGACATGTGTAGAAGTGTAGAATGTCGTTAGGATTTTAGGACTTAGGTCTTTTGACCGACCACTAAATTTTTTATTCCAAATTCTGCCCACCTTAAACTTACCCCTCCCCCTCCTGGCCCGGACTTAGTCACTGGCGAAAGTCAGAGATTAAGCCCGTGACAGGCGTGCGTGAAACCTTCGTGGTATATACGCACGTGTAAAAGTTTTCACTCACTCACCCAAGGGTATATGGCATTTTCCACTAGCTGCGATCTACGGCATTTACACAATGAAATAATATCACATTTACTACGGACAGAAGACTTGGTATCCATACCTGAAATCCAACTAGGCCTACTAGATGAGTTACACACCCACTGCCACGAATGACATTTAACCGTTAACCTAGCAAAAACAAAATGTATGATTATCCAAAAAGGAAAACCAAAGAAAATTGCATTCCAATATGGAATGGAAGAAATCCAGAACATAAATTCGTATATTTACCTGGCTGCACAATTAAAAGTAATGGAAACTTGGGTACAACCAAACCAGACCTTGCAACCAAAGGACTTAAAATTCTACTTAGTCTTCAGAAATCGTTCTCAGGTCAACTAATCAAATCAATCTTGCTCTATAACTGCGAGGTCTGGGACACAAAACTAAACAACAAAATAAAGGCACACAACCTAGCATAGCTCTTAGACATTTGGAAACGGAACCTTTTGAAAAAGTGCATACGAAATGTAAATACAACGTACAAGTAGGACAAAGTACAAAACAATATTGCATGTAAAAGTGAACTAGGCTGGTATTCATTAAAGGCATACTGTTACAGATTTAAGGACCTTATTTCTCTTTTAATGAATAATAAATACAAATTACATTAATGTTTACAGACCAAATCTAACTATTGCATCACTTTAACTACATCATGATGGAGTAAAATCCATGTTAGTTTTTAAATTATGGACCATTGCCATAATTCAATTATTTTTACAAAATATCATTAATAAGTGGAGTATGGTGGTTACGTAGATGGTTGAATAAATTACGTTTAGGGACAAATCATATATATATATATATATATATATATATATTATATATATATATATATAGAGAGAGAGAGAGAGAGAGAGAGAGAGAGAGAGAGAGAGAGAGAGAGAGAGAGAGAGAGATACACACACACACACATATATATATATATATATATATATATATATATATATATATATATATATATATATATTATATATATATATATACATATATATATATATATATATTATGTAATACTTTATTAGGCCATGAAACAGGTCAGGGGTCTGTGACAGTATGCCTTTAATAATAATAATAATATGTATAAATCATATGTAAGAACGGTAATAAAGCATTTTGTATTGTATTGTATTGTATTGTAATTACTTTGCAATTTCATTGCATCTTTATAAAGCGGCTTAGAGATTTGAAAAGTTTCTTTAATTACATTATGCAATATTTCAAGTCTGTTTTCAAATTTATATTTTTGCGTTCAGAATGTTGGAAAAATGCCACTGTCACTGACGTCTTCACAACGCTTGTAACAATATAGGCTAAGTCTCAGTAGTTGGAATGCTAATTGATGGAAATTAAACATGCTTTCTAATAAATATAAATATTCATCATATTTTAAATATCATGATACAATTATACTACTTGTATTATTATTATCTCTTTTTTCTCGTTGACCAAAACAATACGTGTAGGGGTTTTGAAGGAGGTTTTTGGGGTTATGTTGAGAATTATTAAATTATCCTGCCATCAAGTGCCTATGTTCCGTAACAGTATCGTTTGAAAATGTTCCATAAAATAATAATGATTGATAATGGGTAATACATATAATAGCCTCTATTAAAAACATACTTATCTGCACTTGACTTGCATAGCGCTAACCAGCCCCAATCAGCCACTAAATGACTTCCGGCGCGTTCACGCTCCAGTCGCTTGCAACAAAGGCCCTTTGTTACTTCTGAATTGTGGATACTCATCGACCTATTCTTTTATTTTTTGACTATTATATATACCACTGAAAACTGTCAATAGTTCAATATCTGTGTAGTTCTACAACGACTTTTATAGTTATATGGTGTCTGTGCCACATACCAATCACTCGGTGAGAATCATAGAAACGCATGTCGCCGCTGTTCACTCAGATTCATCATTCTTTTCACTAAACCATTGCACATATGTCAACAACTGCTGCAGTCATCTTGCCAAATCCGTATCCAATTAAGGTTCAAGCGCAACTCTCCCTGACACAATCTCGGACTTTCCAAGTGGGTGGTGGTGGAGTTGGAAATGAGCAGAAATTTGAAAATAGCAATTAGCGAAAAAGTTAAAGCCGCACGCCCCAGTTCCATCCAGCGAAAATAAATTATAATTTGGTTAATCTACAAACTTGTAACACTTAGATCACGTTTTTATCAAATGGAGTGAAAAAGCAGGTTTTATATCGATAAATACCATGGGAATCCCCATGTCCCAATTGCTTGAAATAATTTTGAAAGTTAGTATTCTGATGTCACCGGTAGATGTCGGTCGAAGCACAACAATGCCTACGTCACGACAAATTTCACAGAGTGCGCACAGACTTGGGGTGCGTTCCTTCCACCTCTCCTGGACATGTTCCAACTGCTCTGTCCTGGTTGTATCCCCTCTCCAGATATCGTAAGACTTAGCAAAAAATTATTGGTTTTAAGGGTTTGTAACGTTTTGTATTGAGACACTTACTTGTCTGAACTTTATTGTTACTGAAAATGTTCACGAACTGTGAAGAAAAATCTCACAAATGAACAACAAGCAAACGACAAGAAATCGGATGTTGATTGCGCGAACCGTGCACGAGCAAACAAATCGAACCAAAATGATAACGGTCACGTGGTATACCAACGTCTGTGACGTTTACACAGGAAGATTCCCTCTAAAAATAGATTGGACCTCGCTTGCTTAACGGTTTTTTCTCGAGTGCGCGCGGCTTTTTAAGAAATACAAAAAATGCATTTCGTGGTTTTATAAACATCAGGATTACCAGGATTACCAAAAAGCACTTCAGGTGAATGGAAATGTGTATTCTAAATAATAAAATGTAAGTAAAGTGCAATTTCATTTGTGAAAAAATGGGTTTAATAGCGAAAAACAACGCCGTAATGGTTAACAACTAGCCGTAACTAGGGCGTGTCCCTTTAATAGAATTGACAAAAATAAAATAAAAAGTTAACAAGCTAACAAATAATAATAACTGACTGCTCAGCCGAATATTTATATAAACTGGAGCATTTTAGGACAGTCCAAAAATAAATAAGAGAAAGAAGAGAAACTCGACTATTTAATAATACTTTTAAAAAAAAGTAATGTCGACATAACATTTTGAATGAAGGTCTACACGTTTTGGGCCGATTTCATGTCTAGGTTATTGGTGGGTTTTGGAAACATATGGTTTAAACCTAGGTTAAACCCGGGGTCATGTTTACTGTGTATTTCACATGTCTGGTTTTGAGTAATCCTAGTTTAACACTGGGTTACAATTGTATTGTTTGTTTAAACCTGCCGTTGAGGTGGTTTTTCGCTGGGTTTGCTCAAAGTAACTTTTCTTCATGGATAATTTCGGCAACAAAATCGTGTTTTACGTCAGTCAGTATTGCAGAACCATGAAATGTGAACGTATTTTAGAGATCATTTGAAGCCACTACAGAAACAGTGGCGTAGCCGGGTGTGTGTGTGTGTGTGTGTGTCTGTGTGTGTGTGTGTGTGTGTGTGTGTCAGGGGACCATGGCCCCTCCCCCCCCCCTAATCCCAACAATATTAGGGGTGAGCATACTCAATATCATTGTTTACTTGGCTGCCAGGTGCCCCCCCCCCCCCCCCAATACAAAATCCTGCCTACGCCACTGTACAGAAACGAATACAAGGTGGGGGTAGGGGGTTCTAATCCTCTCCCCATTTAGACAAGATTCTCCTTTGCCTGTTTTTTTTTTAGCACGACTGTATAACTAGATCCACCCCTTCACCATGTTCGTGGCGAATGAACAACAAAGCGCCTGAGATATATAGAGAATAATAAACGAGATGCCAGTTATTATCAAAATTATGTCCCGAATCAAATCATTTTTAGTTGTCGCGAGCTTTAGCGAGTGACAAATGAAACGTATTTCACTCGGGACATAACTGGTACTGAGTTTGCTATTCTATTTATTATCCCAGCTATGTTTTCTCTAAACGCCTTTATTTTAGGCGCACATCCACGTACATGTAGGCTATAGAAACAATGTAAACCACTTTACACACTGTTCTGGGTATTGCTATAACTTTGCATTTTAATCACGTTCACAGATAATTTTCAGAAACAAAAGTTATCGTTATTCTGCTAAAAATATAAATAATGATTTGCGTTAAAATTACATTTTTTTATAAATTTAATATTAAAACAGTCATGAACGCAAACTCATTAAAGTACATGACGTCATTGTGTGTGTTTGACAAATCGCGATGATGTTATATTTAGTATCGACAAAGTCTTTGGTTTGTAAGCGTCAAATCATCCAGTAATATTGTATGCCACAACACTGCATAATATTTCTCATTGACAAAATACGGAAAATATTGTCCCTGTTATGAGTGGTCACTGGGGGTAATAAATATAGTTATTTATTAAAGTATTAAAAATAAACATTTTCTTCATGGTGTATGAACTGCACGAAAACAGAAAATACTAGTAATGGAAGTTGATCGGTTACCACCGGTATCAAAGCAATAAACGTCTATCGTGCACATACTTTCGTGTTTGTCTCGTCTTAATAAAGGGGGAACAAGGTGGTACAGGCCCACAGTTTTGAAAATTTGACCATATGTTAACTCAGTGCCCTCAGGCATATGCGTCCCATCTTTTGTTTTTTAATATTATGTTAGAATTAAAGGGAAATGCCAATAACAAAACGTTTATTCATATTTGCATTATTACCAACAGCTATGTAGGGTTCTGTAAGCATTTTTGCATTATTACCAACAGCTATGTAGGGTTCTGTAAACATTTATAACTAATATTGTGAGTAAAATGATGGAAATACATGGTGAAACGTTTTCAGGCCAGCTCATTTTCCCAAATATGTCCATCATTTTTGACAGAATGTTAAGGTGTGCTCCACATTTGGGGGGGAGGGGGAGGGGAGGAGGTAGCTAATCCCCCATCTCGAACGCGAATGCTAATAATATACCGGTAACGAGTTTCAACTACAAAGTGATGAAGTGTAAGCTATTCCTCGCTTATATCCCTTTCCAAATCTGCGGATAGTCCATGTAAAAAGCGTGGTTTTCTAAACACGGGTAAAACACACACATGTGAAATACACCACGGGTGTATGTCTTGGTCAGGTTTTTCAGCGTTTTACGTAAACCAGTGTTAAACCTAGGTTTTGATATAACCCGGTGTTTCGAAACCCAGACCTATGAAATCGGTCCTTTAAGTTCGGTGTATGTGCCCAAGTGTGTGGCCTCGTTAAGGCCATTAAGGTGCACAGCTTGTAGGGACGAGATTGGTTGCATCCCGACAAGAAAATCCCTAGAGTGACAGCGTCTTATCTGTAAGTGCATACACATTTGTATGCGTGTTTGTATCCATGTCTGCAAATCTGAACGAGTCCGACAGATAAACATTTATAAACAAACATACAGAGAGATGGAGACTGTAACAGGAAGAAATAATAGGAAATAAGTAGCCTTTTTCTAAACAAGAATTAAAAAAAATAGTATTGTTGTGTAACTTGTTTGGTATTTATTATCTATCGGTTCGAAGTCCACAATCTCTAGTAGACCCAGTTTCAAACTGTCAGATTTACAATACCTGAAGTGATGTTAAATGCTGATTTACAGATTTGCTACACGTACTTGCCACAACATTAATAGTCTACACTGGGTTACTAGAATTAATCTAAACATTTATACGAAGGTTCTTTATTTAAGTTTGTATTTATGTATTGTCGTGTCAATACACACGTAAGTGTGGTAGTAACAACAGCTGTATATAATATATTTACAGTATTTCGTTACAGGAATCTTATTTTAATTGACAAACTCGTTTTATTCATAATACACTCATACTAGTATTATAACAATGTGTCTTGTTATGACAACTACCTAATAATTACCGTAGACAGGTTTATTACATTTATAAGTGGGCTAGGTAAACACGTTTAAGGATCGTTCGCAACTGCCGTCCGCTTCAAAAGCTGATAACACATACTCCAGAACATGTCGCTACTTTATAATGGCCTCTTCGTGTGTATTGGTGGTACACTAATGCTCGGCGCACCTAGTGACAAGACAATCGTATCTGCTCTGTCGCCGACTCCCGACTGATCAGATGCAATAGTCGTGTCTACAGTCCGACAAAAAGAACGAATACATTCACATGCTAATTTGTTAAGACACGTGTTATTTATATTTAATTTAGTTATGATAGTTGGTATGGGTTTAAGACTATAATATATATCCCTTGCTGCTAATAGATATGAGTTTTAGTATACAGTTGTGTGCCAATTCATCGGTTCCGTGTATGCATTGGGGTTATGTACAAAAAGTGTACACACCTACATTGATAAATATACAATCAGTGAAATTCTTAAAGTCGCTAACGTGCATCATCCTAGTTTCAGAGATACGTCGTATATTTTTAGTATCAATGTAGGAAGTTATGTTTCGTTTAAAGAGACTGTGTTACTGGCACATTTTAGTTACGGTTATATGGCGAAGGAAATACTGTTAAAGACAACTTATATAACGAGAGAGAGGAACCCAACCTCCTCGACTGCATGGGCTACACTTTTCGATTATCAGCAAGGACTATTTCATATGTTCCACCTCACAAACAAGTTAACGTTCACATTCATTGCAAGCTGCTATAAGGCACGTCTGTCATGCGCGGACGTTCTGTCTATAGCCAGCTCTTCCGTGTAGAACCAGACACTTGATGGTATAGTGTATTAGCTTTAAGCCTTCCGGCTCATATACATACATTTTATATACAAATCAATAACATTTGACAAGTTGTGCATAATTGGAGGATGGACAATTAAATATGTTGAGAACGTAAACATAATGCATTTTTAAGATATTTACCAATATTACATAATTCTTTTCTGTTTTGAGCAGGCAATAATTGCACAAGTTTAAACACAGATGGTTTGCGCCAGTAGTATTTCTTAATATATATTGAAAGTAATTGCATGTACAATGGACATTTTAAAATAAAGTGTTATTCATCCTCTATATCGTTCTGATTATAAGCCATAATTCTGGTATAAGTCATGACCTTCGTTACGCCAGCCGTGTATGTTCGTGATCAGTCAGAGTTTTCAATGATCGATTCCGTTTTGTAAACAGTATTTAAACGTGTCAGTGTAATCGCGTGTCTAAACTAACATGAGATCATTGTCTCGAACTTCTAGATAAACAATGTTACAAAAGCAATCAGCTGATGTTTAAAAACTGACACTCAAAGCACGTAATGCAATGTTCCATCACAAGCAGGAACCGAAAGGAAAGGATCATTTGTGTATCTATTTAGCATAGTTTTGACTACAACTATTTAGTGTCAGCATTATTATGGCCACCTTGATAATTGGTCAAAATTACTTGGCTGAACTTGTCAAAATTATCTACTGATGTCGTTAAACAAAAGAAACTTTAGTACTTTTTTGTTGAAATGAGTCACCATATAAAACAACCTATAAACAAGAACCAAAACAACAACAAACAAGTAAACAAAAACAAAAATAACAAAAATATAGCAAAACAAATCCACATAAAAAAACAAACAAAAAACGCCATATCGTATTGTTTAATATGCATTTTTAAAGAGCGAACATTACCTGTCCATGCTGCCGTGGGACACTCGAATGGACGGGAGATCTCGCCACTCCTTGCACACCAGACGAGCGCTCTACCACTGAGCTAGAACACGCCCTTCGAGCATACATACCTACATATATTCGGAGTGTTTGACCAGTTTTAATATTGGCTGCATTATTATCTGATAGGTGTAATATACAGTTTTTACTCACAGGTAGTTCTTCCCAGTTGACATCTAGCAAAGCAAATAGTCAACCAATGGTGGCAGTTACAAGTCGCTAGAAAACTTAATTGTTTTCGTTATTGGGTATGTTTGATCGGGTATTTCCTTGTAGCA
>NW_024534630.1:0-19558 GCF_016097555.1 Gigantopelta aegis
AAATAAACAAAAACCAATTAATTCACTCTGTTGGTAGGCCCGTAGGACACGGTAAAGAAGGTGATCGTCCACTTGAGGCCCAAAATATTTACTCTCTTTGTTCTGCTGTACATTTATATAGACCCCCACCCCCACCCCCCCCCCCAAAAAAAAAAAAAAAAAAAAAAAAAAAAATAATAATAATAATAATTAACAAATTAAAAAATAATAATAATAAATGTTTGTTACACTCCCACCTGACACCCGCTATCCTATGTGCTTCCTTATATATCTCCTACGAGTATATCGTTTAACCTACATATATCAGTCGTGAATTGGGATGTGATGGAATAAACTTAAACAAGTTTTTTTTTTCTTTCTTACATTTACATGTTTTTGGTACGTGTTGTATCTATTTTGTAGAGACATACATATTATGGGTCTGTTGTTAATAGAACTGTATACATATATACTATAAATACTTATTTTTCATCTTGTAAGCTACGCTAGGCAGTTAATATTTATTTATATCTAACCAACGATCGATTGAAATGAAAAAGAATATATTGTGGTGTTGGTAAATTCGTTCATTTCAAGTTATTTTCGTGCTTATGTCCAATTAAGGTTCAAGCACACTATCCTGGACCCACACCTCAGCTACCGGGGCTGTCTGTCCAGGACAGTGAATTAGTGGTTAGTTGTTAGTGGTAAATACGATACTTACTTACTTATAAGTATTTGATGTACCTATATACAATTAAGGTTTAAGCACGCTGTACTGTGGACGCAATCCAGCAGCCTAGACTGTCTCTCCATGACAAAAATAGGTTTTGGGCAAAAGGTGTTACGACTTTATTTGGTTAATTAGGACATAAGCGTATTTGGTTAATTAGGACATAAGCGTAGAAAGACAGGCGGTGGGAGGATCAACACCCCCAACCCCAATTGTGGATCAAAACCTCGGGTAAAATATGCTAACCTGAGGCCTTTTTACCATGTATTTCCATCATTCAGATTTATTTTATCCTTAAAATTAGTTGCAATGCATATGAAAATTTGCAGTGATTCGTTTGCAACCCTATATTACTGTTTGTTAGTAATTCTAATATGAATAAATGTTCTTATTCAGATTCGGGCATTTCCGTTTAATTAGGGGACAAGGAAGCCTGCCTTTTACAACAATGCGAGTCCTTACACCTATTATTAGTTATCTATAATCGATAAAATTAGAGGGTGTATTTTAATACAAATGCATTTATTGTCGTTTTAAAGTTTTAAATAGTTTGGACGACGATTTTGACGGTCCCCTAAAATAAAAATGTAAGCAGACATGTAGACCAATTCTGATGCCACGACTTTCAGAGAAATAACGACAAATATGGATTTGTATGGTGTGTCTGTAAATATAGTTTACCTTGTTTTTTTATTGTGTTTTTTTTTTATTTAAAAAATCTAAGACTACATACTATTTATACTATTTAATAGCCCCCTCCCCAAAACAAAACAAAAGAAACCAACAATAGGTATATTTAACGAATTCAGTTTTTGCATCTTCAGTTTGTGACGCTGGTACATTTGGAGATGACTGCACCGAGTTCTGTCACTGTCAAGGTCAACCGTGTAACTATGTAACTGGAGAGTGCGTGGGTGGATGTAAAGAAAACTGGACTGAAACCCAGTGTAATGGTATGGAAATAACCACAGCATCAACATGATCTAAGAACTACACAATAATCTACATTCTAATCCACTATGTATATAACGCGAAATGTGATTGGTTAATCATATGTATTTGCAGCAGTAAACATGGTTCAACATAACAGAGTTAATAGAAGTCATAGGAAGTCATAGTTCATGTTTGCATGTGAAATAAAACGTCATTTCCTTCTAATTGTGGTTGAAATAGTTTAAGAGGGCCCTTGTTAATCATTAAAAATAACAATAATTATTACATAATGAAAATATATCTGTATTCTTATTGGTCAAAAAAACATGGCCTTCCGTAAATAATGATATTGCCCTGATATGGTCCCACTGGTCCATCAAAAGTCATTTTGCCCTGACCAATGACAATAAAGATGAGACAAAATTCTATCCAATTAGTGAGTAGGTAACGTAATGCAACGTCAACTGCTAATTCTAATGTAAACAAGTTCTTTATTCACATTAAGCTTTACAGCTCATCTGTTCATATATATATATATAAATACATAACCACAGGAGAACAAAATTCAATAAACAAGAAAACATACGTCACATGAAACAAATAAACTACACTCATACGGAAAATGCCTTAAAAAACTTCTTTTCTTAATTTAACTGCTTTATATAAATATTTTCCAAAATTACATAAAGTTTTAGAATTTTGTACATTATATAATTGCAGTAGATTAAAAAATTATGGCTTTTTCCTGTAATAAGGTTTAATGTATTTTTTTCTCAAATCAGTATATAAGGGGCATTTTAAGATAAAATGAAACTCATCTTCCATAACATTTAAACAGTGACAACATAATCTATCATGTCGCTGTGTATGACTATATCTGCCAGTTTCAATTGCTAACATATGAGATGACATTCTAAATGTTGACACATATTTTCTATAAAGTACTGGAAGTGGTTTCCGTAAATAAAATTGCAGATTGAATGTATTTGTAAAATATTTGTACATAATACATTTTGGCGAAATGTCAATTTCACTCCTAATATATTGCATAGCTTGGTCTAGAATTCTTTGTTTGATTACAGATAAACATCCAGGATATAGTACTTGATTAAACCATATATCCCCCAAACCCAAATTAATCAATTCCTTTTTAATGTGGTATACCCAGTTTTGTTCTTTATAATTGTCTACTCTGTCATACAAAAATTCATAACAATTCTTCAATATACAATTAGATGTCACTAACAGCTTACACCAGTATTTAATCATATTATATATCCGCTGGTATCTTAATGGATAACGACCAAGTTCCGCATAAATCATTACATCACATGTAGATTTTTTAACACCCAACAGTTTTTCACAAAAATCCATATGAATACGCTCAATATTAGCTGCCTTGTGTGAACCCCCTACTTCTAATGCATAATACAAAATACTACCAATATAACAATCAAACAATGATAGCATAGTTGCTGGATTGAGATAAAGAGCTTCATTTCGGTTCAATGCAAAAATTGTTTTTCTACCTTGCTCAGACAATTTTTTTTTTCAGCAATATTAAATTTGTTATTATAGTTTAATACAATACCCAAGTATGTAAAGTTATTCACAATTTCAATACAATTATCATCGTAGAACCATTGTTCATTCTCTCTAAGATTAACTGCATTTCTAAAAACAACAATATTTGTCTTTGCATTATTTACATGTAGATCCCATTTTCTAGAATAATCTAGCAAAGTGTCTAATTGTAACTGCAAATCATCAATTGATTCTGAAAAAAATTACAAGATCATCTGCAGACATTAATAAATATAAATTAAGCGACTGACACTTATATGGTATACAGTTCCCTTGGATAAAACTTACTTCAAAATCATTGATATATAAAGAAAACAAAATCGGTGACAAAATTTCACCTTGCATCAAACCTAACCCATTACAAAAGTAATCTGACTGAAAGCCGTTAATAGTAACACAAGATTTGACATTCTGATACATAGAATAAATAACAGATACCACTTTGCCCCTTATACCAATCTTATGTAGTTTAAACCATAACTTAGACCGATTAATTGTATCAAAAGCCTTTTTAAAATCTATCTGCACAATAAAGACACTTTTTTAGATGACAAAGACTTACTAATAAATGAATGCAGTGCCAAAATAGCATCAACAGTACCAAACTTGGGTTGGAAACCAAACTGAGCATCAGTAATAATATCATTGGTTTTCGACCATGACAGAAGACGCTGATTAATAACTGATGTAAACAATTTACCAAGACAACTAATTAAGCTAATTCCACGATAATTATTTTTGTCCATTGTGTCACCTTTTTTAAAATTGGTACAATTACAGCTGTAGACCAACTCCTTGGGAATAACTCGCTGACAGCACGCAGTTAAATATATTGAGCAATAGTGGTATCAAAAACTCTCTAAATTCAATAAAGTATTCATTAATAATACCATCAATACTATGGGC
The DNA here is from genome assembly GCF_016097555.1 of Gigantopelta aegis. Taxonomy (NCBI): domain Eukaryota; kingdom Metazoa; phylum Mollusca; class Gastropoda; order Neomphalida; family Peltospiridae; genus Gigantopelta; species Gigantopelta aegis. The sequence goes on from NW_024534630.1 coordinate 4,136, forward strand.
TTTATTTCTTTTCAGGCTGTGTATTGCCGTTTCTACTTCTTCTGCAGTAATAGTTGTTTTAAGCTCATCAAACATAATATTTCCTTCAAAACTATAAATATCATCATAACATTCATCAACATCTAATGACAAACTCTTAAAATGTTTTTAAAAAAAGTTTGTAAATCTACACCTTCCATTATTTTTTTTTACTTTTTTTTTGCGTTTTGAAAATTTAGCATAAAATTGTTTCGGATTAGTTCTTGTTAAAAGGTCAAACATATCACCTTCTGTACATAAATAATTTCTTTTTCTTTGTTGTTCTAAACTTTTATAAATCTTTTTTTATTATTAAGAAGCTGGTGATTTTCCAATGATTTGTTAATATTAAACTTATTTAAAGCATTTAAATAATCCAAATAGTGCGCCTTTAATTTATCGTCAAACCGTGGCTTGTCATCGCTTCGTGGAGGGGAGCGAGGAATGTTGCAGTGTTTACTATTTGAAGGGCGTCCTTCACTAGCACGTGATTTTGACTTGACGGGTACATTGAAAAAAGGTGAAACAATATCATTTAACGTTTGCGTAAATCCTTCAACACTATTATCCACATCTGTTTGTGAAGTGATATTATTTGCAATAAAAGATTTACTTAATTTGTCAAGATTAACTCTAATAGATTCCCTGCATTCATGCAAATACTCTGATTTCCACCGTGAAACTGCACGGACTTGACCTTTGTTCATGTCAATTTCACTACTAACACGTTGGGTCATGCCGAGTTGTCTAATAATCAACATAACATTCAATAGTGCATGATCCGAAAACTGATTGAAATTACAGACAATCAATTTTGAAAAGTTATCAAACATTTTTGGAAAACAGAGTAAATAGTCAATAACAGATAAACCACGACTTCCACTTAAGTGAAATCATTACTATAACCATCTTTATCTCGGCCGTTTACAATAAGCAAACCAGTTATTTTACAAAGATCTAATAGTCGTGTTCCATATTCATTACACCCTTTATCTGGATTAACACGTGGTGGTAACTTGGTGTCGTTAATATAAGAAAATAATCTACTAAATTTGTCACAAACAGATGTATATAAATTATTATTTTCAGTAAAATAATTTTTAGTTTGAGTGCGACTATTTAAATCACCCAACATAAACCCATTTTCTGTAGCTGAATATTTTACAATTTGATTTTCTAATTCGTAAAAGATATCACAATCATAGGCCTACTGTCTGTGAAAAGAAGAATTAGATGGCGGTAAGAATACAAGAGCACAAAATAAATCTTCGTTATCAACGGTAACATGTTTATCTATTTTTAACCACACAATGGTGTCGTATGATATTTCACTTACCGTAATTACTTTTGTAAATGTATCTCTAATTAAAATGACTGATCCTCCTCCTTGTTTTGATTTTGAATTAAATCTTGGGTACACATATGCTTGAAAACCATCGGTTTCTAAAACAGTCATTTTCAATCCAACACTCACACAAGAAAATAATATCATAAGTACAAATAAAGTTCTGAAAAGAAGTGTCATCCCATTTCCTGTCAAACCCACTATTAATATTTCAGGAAATAAATGTTAAACTGTCACGAACAGCATTTTCCGATAAATCCTGTTTTGCCGGCAACTTACCAGTGTAGAGTTCCCCATCAATGTACACTTTGTCTTTCACAAGTGCGGTCCTCCTATTTTCTTCTCTCGCTTTTTTGAACGCAGGCATCAGCAAGGTTTTTGTTTGTTGAACTGCTTTAGGGAATTGTTCACCAATACCAAACTTTGTGTTCTTCAGCTTGAAGCTACTTTTCCTTACTTGCTCCCTCTGTCGAAAACTGCTAAATTTCACCATAATTGGTCGATCCCTACCAGGGTTTATTTTACCAATCCTATGCGCTCTGTCCATCAGTAACGTGTCTGATAATTCCAACTTATCTGCACAAAATTTCTCGATCAGTTCATAACAGTTTTCATTTTCACCCTCTTTAATGTTGAAAAAAAGTAGATTGTCACGCATTGAACGGCTTTGCAAATCGACAATTTCCTCTGTTAACCTGTCTTTGTCTTTCATCACTCCATCCAGTGTTTTCTGAAACCGGGCCAGTTCGGTGTCAATTGCCTGAATGTGCTTTTCGTACGCTGTACGCCTTCCCTCTACAACGAATTAAGAAACTGCTGACTTTTCTCTACTTCAGCCACCCTAGCACCCAAGTCCCTGACGTCATTTTTAACAGCACTGATAGCGTTTTCAATAATATACAGTTTCGCTAAACGTTTCGAAATACGTCCATCAAAAGTCATTTTGCCCTGACCAATGAAAATAAAGATGAGACAAAATTCTATCCAATTAATGAGTAGGTAACGTAATGCAACGTCAACTGCTAATTCTAATGTAAACAAGTCATACGGAGTTTAATTCCGCAAATACGACAAAAAACAAGGTCGATAATCGTCAAATTGTGTAAAGAATATCTCGCAGATTTAGAGACGTACATGGTGCATCAAAATGCAGTTGGAATTGGCACTCTCAGGGTTTTATGTTACAAATAAAAAAAAATGCATTTGGAGGTAACGGTAACTCTTCAGTATTAAATATATGTTCAGATTTATCACATTTTGTGTTTTATTTTGCTATCAATATGATGTTGACACTCTTGCTAGTTATAATGTCTTGAATTTGATTTTTGTCTTGGTAATGTTTCAACTTTTTTTCCGCATTCCTCTGCGTGTCATACAACGTCATGGATACCTGACGTCACTAAATTCCATCAGTTTTAACACATGGCGGGAAATTATACGCGTTAGCGTATTTCGATTCTGATAAACAAAGCAGAAATGTACGAGTCTTATGGATGACAGTATGTAATAAAATAATTATTGGCCACATATCGGGCAATATCATGTTTTATGGACCGAAGAAATTGATATTGACCTCGGCCGTTGGCTGGGGCAATATAAATTTCTTCGGTCCATAAAACATGATATTGCCCTCATTGACGGTCAATAATTGATAATAATGTGGATAATAAATAAATTATTACACTCGGCTGTGTGTTGTACAAATTTAACGAAACTCGTTTCAGGATTTATATATTGCCCGAGCCAAAATCCTGACACTCGTTTCGTAAAATCAGTACGATAGACAAGCTCGTTTTAATAATCTCTCTCTATGCCGAAATATGTAGCTTCGTTATCGAGCTCCAGTTGTCGTGATTAGTATTCAGAATAAGTGAAATCGGTAATAATGGCTGGTACTGTCGTTAACAAAACAATAAAATACAAAAACGATAGTAGGAGCCATGGGCGTATGGGGACTCTTTGATTTAGGGGGGCTGGAGGGGCTGATTTGCCCGAAATTTTACCCAGATAAAAACTGCCCGAATTTTCCCCACTGTTTTGCCCGAATTTTTCGTACGCCCATGGTAGGAGCAACAGTTGCATCACACGTAAAAACGTATGTTTTAAACTGCTTGCCCTATAATTATTTTATACGGTGGATGACTTGAAAAACGATAGTAGTGACCAGTTTTGTTTTGTTTTATATTAACCCTGCGTTCATTCCGGAAAAGAAAATTATTTAAACGATTTTTAAAAACATATGCGACGGCAGAGGCAACGTCCGCAAATGTGAAAATACAACATAGCTATCCCCTAATTATAAACTACAGTGTGACTAGTATTTTTTTATTTTATACGAACGAGTATTATATCTCTTTCAAACATATATCAAAATGTTATTGACATAAACTGTAAGAGAGTTACATTTACGACTTTGAAACATACGTTCTTTTTATCGGAAATATGAAAACTGATTGAATTAACACTTTGTTTTGGACTTTCACGCAACTAATTGATATATTTAATTGAGTTGCAAGTGTAAGGGAATTTATATAACAGTGTTACCGCTTCGTCTAAAAGGGAAATTATAGACCTATTATCAAATACAATACCTAAAAATAGTACTGATGGCGCTTTTTATCGTTAAACTATACCTTATTAAAAAAATTATTTGACGTTATTTTGTAATCAGTTATTCTACGAATGTTTCTTGGATGTATTTTTAATCAGTTATATGTATGACTGTTTCTCTCTGTTTTCTTCTAATCAGTTGTATGTAAGCGTGTTTCTCTCTGTTATCTTCTAATTAGTTATAAGTTCGAGTGTTTCTCTGTGTTATCTTCTGATCGATTATATGTACGAGTGTTTGTGTTATCTTCTAATCAGTTATATGTGTGAGTGTTTATCTGTTATTTTCTAATCAGTTATGTGTACGAGTGTCTCTCTGTGTTATCTTCTAATCAGTTATATGTACGAGTGTTTCGTTGTGTTATCTTCTAATCAGTTATACGTACAAGTGTTTTTTCTGTGCTTTCTTACGAGTGTTTATATCAGTTATATGTGTGATTGTTTCTCTGCTTTCTTCTAATCAGTTATGTGTGCGAGTGTTTCTCTGTTATCTTTTAATCAGTTATATGTACGAATATTATTGTTCTGTTTTATGTTCTAATGCGTTATATGTGCGAGTGTTTATTTGTGTTATCTTCTGATCAGTGTTTATCTGTGTTATCTTCTAATCAGTTATATGTACGAGTGTTTCTCTGTGTTATCTTCTAATCAGTTATACGTACGAGTGTTTTTTTCTGTGCTTTCTTACGAGTGTTTATATCAGTTATATGTGTGATTGTTTCTCTGTTTCTTCTAATCAGTTATATGTACGAGTGTTTCTCTGTGTTATCTTCTAATCAGTTATGTGTGCGAGTGTTTCTCTGTTATCTTTAATCAGTTATATGTACGAATATTATTTTTCTGTTTTATGTTCTAATGCGTTATATGTGCGAGTGTTTATTTGTGTTATCTTCTGATCAGTGTTTATCTGTGTTATCTTCTAATCAGTTATATGTACGAGTGTTTATCTGTGTTAACTTCTAATCAGTTATATGTACGAGTGTTTCTCTGTGTTATCTTCTAATCAGTTATATGTGCGAGTGTTTCTCTGTTATCTTTTAATCAGTTATATGTACGAATATTATTTTTCTGTTTTATGTTCTAATGCGTTATATGCACGAGTGTTTCTCTGTGTTATCTTCTAATCAGTTATATGCACGGGTGTTTCTCTGTGTTATCTTCTAATCAGTTATATGCACGAGTGTTTCTCTGTGTTATCTTCTAATCAGTTATATGTGCGAGTGTTTCTCTGTGTTATCTTCTAATCAGTTATATGTACGAGTGTTTCTCTGTGTTATCATTTAACCAGTTATATGTGCGAGTGTTTATCTGTATTATATTCTAATCAGCTAAATGCACGAGTGTTCCTTGATGTTATTTTCAGTTTGTGATTCTGACCACTATGGCTCACTGTGCAGTGCTAGTTGCTCCAACAGACACTGTGATCAGACTAACGGAATGTCCAGATGTGACATAATAACAGGGCGATGTGATACTGGGTGTGAACCAGGCTGGACTAGACCAGATTGTACAAAGAGTAAGATCATTATTACGTTCATAAGCACCATATGGCGGTTAAAAGTATCTATTGCCAAACAAAGGATCTCGTGAGTGGCTGTCCGTCTATAGAGACGACACTACAAAGAGATTCATGGAATCAACCACTATTTTGCAAAATGCCTACTTCAGTCACCACTCTGCATTGCAGTGTTACGGTCTTCACTGCAGACAGATTTCGACATTCAGATTTTGCACGTGTTGAAGTACACCGCACGTGCAATTTGTGCAGCTACGTTAAGTCACAACAATCGACAAACAACATAATGCGTACATATGAACATAATTTATGTACTGTCTCTTTGAAATTGAAACGAAGCAATAAAAACTAAGTGGGACTTTGCTAATTTGTAGGTGTGTGTGTGTATGTGTCTGTGTGTATATATATATATATATATATATATATACACACACACAGAGAGAGAGAGAGAGAGAGAGAGAGAGAGAGAGAGAGAGAGAGAGAGAGAGAGAGAGAGAGAGAGAGAGAGAGAGAGAGAGAGAGAGAACTTGATGTACAAAAATAGATTTTAAAATATGCCGAAACTATTTCGCAGTAAATTGTTTGCAATGTTATAGAATGTGAAATATCACAGCTGTTTTTCAGTTTATTGTTAATATTATATAATATAAAAACACTAGAACTATTGTTAATATTACAGAATGTCCAAAAGGTAGATATGGCAAAGGTTGTAAAACTTCCTGCGCAAGCAGACATTGTCTTGAAAACTCGCCATGTGATCACATGACTGGGAAGTGCGTCGGTGGCTGTCATCGGGGATATGAACCACCTGATTGCACTACAAGTATGTATAGTAAAATCAAACATCTATGATTGGAGCAATATAGTCACTATTAAATTATTTCAAGAGCAAGAGCCAGTTTTAATTAAATGCACAAATTAGTATATAGTTTATTGTTGGTTTAATCAAACGTATTTAACCGAAAGAGTGAATTAGTTATATCATTTCAATTATATGACAACAGCTAAGATATAAATTACATGACAGTTTGTTTTGTTTAATGACACCTCTAGAGCACATTGATTATTAATCATCGGCTATTGGATGTCAAACATTTGGTAATTTTGACTCGTAGTCAATAGAGGAAACCCGCGACATTTTTTTAATACAGCAAGGGATCTTTTATATGCACTTTCCCATAGACAGTAAATTACATGATATCAGTTTGTGTACCGGCCTCTTTCACTAATTAGTAACAATTAACCACTAACCCGCTGCCTTGGTTATACAGCCCAGATACCTGAGATGTGTGCCCAGGACAGCGTGCATGAACCTTATTTGGATATAAGCACGACAAGAAGTTGAAATGAATTAATGAATAACTATACGTGTGTGATTGAACCTTAAAGGGACAGTCAACTCAAATGAAGAGCCTTGTGTGTTGGAAAGATGCATACCCGGACCATACACACATACCGACACTTTAACAAATGAAAAACCCGTGATTTTAGAGTTAATTTAAAAAAACAAAACATGATTGCTTTCATCAACCTGACTTGTAAAACGACATAAATGACTTGATAGTATAAAAAAAACTATTTAACTAAATATATTTCAGTTTGCATCAATAGAAAGAAATGAAGTTATAGTATGTTTATCTCTTTTAAAAAAAATCCCCCCCCAAAAAAGCATATTAGTAGGCCTAATTGTACGATACACTGGAGCCAAAAAAAATGACCACTCCCAATACCCAAGTGATAATTTTCTTTTATTTGGAACTACGTAATTGGTCAATTTTGTGATTTTAGATGGGAAAGTCTACTTGTCAAGGGTTTTACAGAATTATTTACAGTAAAAAAGCAGGACGGCTGATAATGTCTATTACGATTCTAGGGGTGTCCGCGCGGCAATCACACAATACCGTGTGGTCTTAATAAAGAGGCTCTTATTTTTAGTGTGTCTAGACACGTTGACTGGGGGCCGTCTAAATATACACCTGCCAATCAAGAACCACAGGTACAGGCCACGGAAAGAAAAGGCCAATTAACTAAGAAAACAGTTTGATTATTTCAACACTTTGATAATGGTGGTTTATTTTGTATTGGAAAGTTAATATATAGTTATTGCTGGCTTACTGGGATGGATATTATTACAGAACATTGCAATGCATCCGCAAAAAGCAGGTACATTTTGTTTCTTAGTTCTAAGACTAATTCCTGACGTGACACGTTAAGTATTACGTACCAACTGGATCGCCAGAGGGCGTATTTACTGGCATGGTGCAAAATGGCTGCGCCCATTAAATATATATAATAGCTGTCACATTTAACCGTTGTATTAATTAACTATACGACTATACTCGTTGATATTAAGCAATAATGTGTTATATATATAGTTGAATATGCATACCAGTCCAAATGCCTTAATTGTCCCTTCCTTTAATTGGATATAGGCACGCCAAATACTTCTGAGTAAGTTTTGTTGTACCTGTCACACTGTATTGATACGTTTTGACCTCGTTAATATGTTCAGACTGTAAAGATACCTTTTACACTTTACTGATAGTTTCAGATTGTAAAGAGACTCGTCACCCTAGTAACAGTGTCAGACGATACAGAAATATATCATACTGTATTGTTTCACTTTAAATATATATATCACACTGGATTGATATTTTCACGCTGTACAGGGACCTGTCATATTATCATGATATTTTTCAGACTATCACACTATTGTAAACATTAATATTTATCGTTTAATAATATATCGTAGAACACTATCCTGAGCTGTTTGGGTCGTAGGTTCAAACTCTCTCAGTGTACGCATTAGATTTTCCCCTATCATATCTAGTGCGCCACGACGGATATATCAAATATCGTGGTATATACTGTTGCGTCTGTTAAAAAAACGCGTATAAAAAGAGTCCTTGTTTGGAGTATGCTTGATGAAAGACTCTTTGACATGATTATCAAGTGACTGTTTCAGCGTATCATTCAGATAAATTGTCTTTTTGATTCGTCTGCGTACATACATACATATATTTGTATTTGCTCACACAAGCTTTGAACTAATATTTAACATTGAATGTTTTTGCTAGCATGTGACACTGGTCTGTATGGCGCCGATTGTTCGTCTATCTGCAAACGAAGACACTGTCTGACTAAAGCTGCGAGTTGTGATCACGTGACTGGTTCATGTGGAGGAAAGTGTGAAGAATCCTGGAGAGGAGAAGACTGTACTGGTTTGTTCTTTTCGTTGTGATTTATGGGTAAACTCAAATGTGTCCAGGATGGAAGTCGATTGTACCGTAGGTTAATATTTATATGTTATGTTCTAAATAGCGTATATAACGACAGCGACAACTTAAAATAAGTTCGCCATAGTGCATTTGCTACAAAAGTGATCCGACGCATTGGCATGTAAGTATATAGTAAATAAAGCCAAAACATGTATGTATGTATGTATGTATGTATGTATGTATGTATGCATGCATGCATGCATGTATGTATGTATGTAGGTATGAATGTATGTATGCAGTTATCAGAGCCATTTTAAAGACTAAAATCACATATTAAATATATGTTATTGTTTTGAATATATATATATATTCAAGGGGGTTTTGGTCATTTGTATTATATAAACTTCATTTTAATTCCTATTTAATGTTGTTGTTGGATTGGCTTTTGGGGTCTTTTTTAATGTAATTTCTGGAAAATAAAATATAGTTTTGGATATACAAGCATTAGGAAAATACACACGTTGTATAGACAAAAAATTGACATTGAAAACAAGAAAAATATTTAATGTGTAATTGACATTAAAAGGCACTATTAGTCTGAAACATAACTGGTAACGTTAAAGAACATATCATAAGTTAGAACATGTTCTTTAACATTACCAGTTTGGTCAAATTGATTGCATCTACAAGTGTCCTCTGTATCACACAGGGTGTGACGGAAAATTCGGCAGAGATTGCAGCTATTCCTGCAGTGACAGGAAGTGTAGAGACCCCTCAGCGTCATGTCATTATGTGACTGGATCGTGCAATGGGCCGTGTGTTGCTGGTTGGCAAGGAATAGCTTGCAATATGGATGTGACCGAGTCCACAGGTAGGTCCATCAGTTCTGTAATTTTACGCAATAGTGCATTCTTAGCTGTTCTTGCTCTTCCGCTGGTAATAAAGTTAAAGTGGAATGGCTGTATATATGTGCGTGTGATGTGAAATGTTATGTGTGTGTCTGTCTCTTTGTTTGCGTGTGTGTGTGTGGGGGGGGGGGGTCTCCTGATACAATATTAATTTCACTTTCTTAGTAGAAACATACTCACGCGGACATATATACACTTAACAATGCATCTGGAAAAACATTAAGCGTCGACTGTTGTTTTTAATATATAATTATGGGACTGTGCCCGCTTCTAAACATCGCTTAACGTAACGGTCAAGTCATTTTGAAAACAAGAAAATAAATCAAGGAAAAGGGTTGAATCACGATATGTTAAAATTTAATATTGAAGGTATATATACAAAAGACATTTTCTGGGTGACTCACATAATATGCAGCGATGATAACCGACCCTTGTACTGTGCTTCAATTTGTTTCTGTACTAGATGCTTCCAATTACAATTTGGAAAATATCTTCCATCTTTACGTTCCCCATGAGATCTGTTTGATGAGGTTTACCTAGCTGATGTTGGGCGTGGTATTCCACCTTCTATATTTGCTTGCACCCCTCCCCATTATGAGTCCCCTCAATATAAGATATTGGTTACGCCAGCGGAAACTAGGGTGATTTAAAGCCCAGTTTGTAATACACATAGTAGTTCGTATAGTTCTAAATCATATGTCCTTCCTTGTGATATTGCATTGATCACACGTACTGTGATTTTTTTATTTAGACACCAGTCAAAAGGACGGTGGGTCCACGATTGTTGCAATGGCTGCTATAATAGGAATACTTTGCATAATACTGATTGCAATTTCTGGTACCTTCTTCTGGTAAGTGTTTTCTTTTCTTCCTTCTTTTAACAGTGTGCATTCAGTTTTGAAGAGAAACACGTATTCATGAGTACAGCGCAGGTGCCAAAAAACTAAACACAGAAGACACCATTTTAACATCCGTCACAAACGCAAAATAAAAATAATTGATAACAACATATAAAAGGAGAAATACATAAATGAATAACAATCCACGGGTTTCGGTATTGTAATTGCTCAGCCATCGGACTTAAGACGTGTAGGTACTGGGTTCGCATCCCGGTACCGGCTTCCTCCTACTTGTTTCTCACTAATCGCTATCTAACCCACTCTTCTGGACAGACCGCCAAGATAGTAGAATTATGTGACCAGGTCAGCGTGCTTGAACCCTAATTGGATATAATCAAGATATAAAACAAGAACTCCTTTATTTAATAATTCCAGGTACGTTAGACGTCACAGGACGACATCAGAATCTACAACTAACGAAACGACAACTGTAGAAAACAAAGATGGCGGACACTATGAAAACGTGGGCAGTCATACCGGACGAGAACGAGACACCGCGAGAGCTGACGTTTCTCGTGAGAGCGGCTACGTGAATTCACAAAGGTCACGTGGTACAGATGATATTCCGCAGCGCCCCATAGGTGATAGTCATGAAAGTGGTAACATTAACGAAGGACAAGATATTCAACTAAACGAATATGAACATCTTGATTCATCAAAATCACCGCAGAATGTCTACGATAAAATAATAAGTTAAAGACATCCGCTTCAGTTCTGGCAACCGCCACACTGACGACTGAATGATAACTATAACACCACGTCATTATTTTGTTTCATTAATAGTTGACAAAGAGTTTGAATAATTTGTTCCATATTATTTTTGTTCAGCATAGCCTGATCCATATTTTGTCAATAACATGAAAATACGTTTTCTGTTCCATATAGGTTAGTTTGTTTAAAAGTATTTGTGTCCGGAGGACATCATTGTTTGCTTAATACTTCGTTTGTTCAATAATATATAAATAGTTTGCAATTTCTTAATATGGAGCACAGCATTGCTTGCTCGAAAAATGTTCGGTTATTTAAATGTAATTATGTCTGGAGGACCTCGTTGCCAGCATTACGTTTGTTCAATAAAATATAGTTTTCTAAAAAACAAACAAAACAAAAAACACCATTATGGAGGTTAGCATTTCCTGCTCCATAGGTTTTTTTTTTTTATGGCGGTTAGTGTATGTAGATGTGTGTCTGGAGGACCACATTGCAGTGTCTGACCCGTAGCACGTTTGTTAAATAAAATATACTAGTATTTGCTTTTTCGTGGAGGCCAGCATTGCATGTTCCAAATAGGTTAGTTTATTTAAATGTAATTATGAATGGATGACATTTCCTCCTCGATAATTTGTTTGTTGAATAAAATGTAAATAGCTTTCTAATTTTAATGGAGAAAAGCACATTGCCTGCTTCATAGTTCGTATCTTCAATAAAATATAAATAGTTTCTGTTTTCTTATAAGAGGACAGCATAGTGCCTGCTCCATAGGTTTTTGTCAATGAAGTACAACTATGTTCTGGTGTTTTTTCATGCATGACCTTGTGGCTCAATAGTATTTCTAAATGTATTTCTCCCATCAAAATACCAATGTGAATTCTAACTACTAATTGAAACCTGACCTGTATTATTGTTAAAAAATAAAAACAAAACAAGATCAATTCTTCGATGCAGACTGGCGTTGCATTTATTGGTAACAGAATTAACACTTAGATAGATTCGTGAATGCTAGGCACACACTAATGCGCCAACCTGAAATGTGGTTTTGCGTTGGCAGCACAGCTTTGTCTTTCCTAGGGCCATCAAACGAAAGGGCCCGCTTGGTGTACCCCGTCTTGATGATGATGATGATGATGATATAATTTTTCAGCATAGAATATATATATATATATGCTGAAACACTAGTTCTTAAACTGTAATAAAAACGAAATCAAGATACAGAAAATTGTAGGAGACTAGGACGATTTAATGGTACCCTAACAGCTTTGTAAACAGAATAATTGACTATATCCTAAATGATCAAGCTGTAATGTAATATGAACACAACTTAGCGCGTCATTTTAAAATGGCACGTCTCTCTCTGTCTATAGTGTGTTAACAGCAAAACTTTACAGTCTTTTCTTTTCAATAAATCAAATTCGACCTAACGTAAAAAGAAAAGGAAACCTGTTTTGGAGATAACAGACATGTTCCCTATTTATCTTTATTTTGCATAAACATTAGTCATAATATAAATAAAACAGCTGTTAGTAACATTTGTCATATAATAAATAAAACAGATATTAGTAACATTTGTCATGATATAAATAAAACAGATATTAGTAACCTTAGTCATACTATAAATAAAACAGCTGTTAGTAAAGATTGTCGACTTTCCACCCGACATCAAATTATGTACCCGAGGGTGGAATAGCCCTGTCCCACATGGATACATAATGGAGGATTATTTTTCTTCCATCCAGTAGATGAAAAACAAGCATTTTGGGAAAACATGAAAAACCTACATTTTTAATTTTTTATCTTACAATAAAATAATCATAACTAGTGGAAAGATCGTACCCTAAAACGGTTTATATTAAAGATATAAACCAAAAATGATAGTATAATTTCATTATAACAACAGGTTTCCTTATTTTTATGAAATATAAAACGCATTTCTTGCGTTATTTTGCCGTTTAAGCGAAGTCACCCAATGTTAATATCAGCTCAAGCAATAGAAATCACGTGGTCATGCAAGACAGATTTATTCCGCATGGGCTGAAGTCATGGAATGCGCCTTCTTGCATCGCTAAGGATGGAAGAATATACTAATTAAGGAGCTATAATTTTCAGCAGACGACATAATTAACTGTGAGGTAGTATTGATTTTGCATTGACTAATGCTCTTGATGAAGTAAGAAAGTACATAATTTTATGCTAAGAAAAAAACGAGAGTACGGGCTGAAGTAGAAAATTGTAGTCGACCAATAGATCGTCGTTTGAATACGCTCAACTGATGTCGATGGTGAATATCATTGCTGACATTACAGCCTGTCACAAATACCACATAATACCGCTCTTTCTTACACACCCGTTGGTGAGGACACCGTGTGCTATTCCATATGTAAGAAATATAATAATACATTCGTGTCCGTTGGATACATTTGAAAACAACTCGTGAGATAAATGGTATCTAACGGCCACTCGTGTATTATTTTCTATATATCAAAGAGGGGCGGGACGTAGTCCAGTGATAAATCGCTCGCTTGATGCGCGGTCGGTCTGGGGTCGATCCCCGTCGGTGGGCCCAATGAGCTATTTCTCGTTCCAGCCAGTGCACCACGACGGGTATATCAAAAGCTGTGGTATGTGCTATCTTCTTTGTGGGATGGTGTGTATAAGAGATCCCTTGCTACTACTGGAAATATGTAGCGGGTTTCCTCTATAAGACTATATGTCAAAATCACCAAATGTTTGATATCCAATAACCGATGATTAATAAAGCAATGTGCTCTAGTTGTGTCGTTATACAAAAACAAACTTTTAACTACTAGTATATCAAAGTGAACATTGCATTGTACTATTAGTAGACAACATAATCAACATCTTTTTCTTCAACATGTCAGTGATTTGTGTTTCATACTTACCCCTCCCTGTATAACATATTTCAAAATTATTTCAAAGTTACACACGGTTATGAAAACGTTAATTGAAGATTGTTGATAAACACCTCATTCCAACGCCCATAATTTGTATGGCATATGTCATGATCCTTGCATAATTGTTAACAATCTCTTATTACATTTAATTAATAAGCTGTGACCATTTTCACAAAACACAGTAATGCTGATTTTTCACGTAAATAGAGCAGTTTAAAACGCGCTCTTAGTCGGAGCAGGTACCTAGATCCGAACCTAGTCCATACGAGCCTTAAAGCCGAATATTTAGCCACTAAGACACTTGAAGCTGGTGTTCTGGGCCACTCAAATCATTGACTATATATATATATATATATATATATATATATATATATATATATATATATATATATAAAGATGCAGAAAGTATAAATTTAATCAAATTATATTAGGTTAAAAAAACATTCCTTTAAAAAAATATATTTGCCAAAAAATCTTGTCTTCATGCAAGAACCGTTTTTGTTGTTGTATTTTTCCACATGCAGGACAGAAAACACCACGGTATTATATACACCCTTTCGTATCTTTCTCATTAAGCACCAACAACTACAAATACAACTAGAGATGCAGCTAGCTGATTTGTTTCGCCAGGACAGCGTGTCTGAACCTTGCTATTGAGCGGAATGTGCTCTAGTGGTGTCGTTGCCTATAAGCCCGAAAGGTTGAACTGAAAGCATTCAGTGAAGCATACAACACAGACCTTTCAAAGAATGAATAAATGAATGAATGGACGTTTAACGACAGCCCTTTCAAAGAAAGAAAGAAATGTTTTATTTAACGACGCACTCACTACTGTATTCAATATATATTTCTGCACATGAAATGATGGTTTGGCACGCTAATAGCCATTTCAGTTTGTATGTGTGTTTTTTTAAACTGTCACAGGTACGAAATAGTGTCCACTAAGTTATGGACAACAACAATATCAAACATTGCACTAAACATACACAAGGGAAATTTTATATGGTACTACAATTTAGGCAAACTGTCCCTTTCTATGAATTAACGTCACTTTGTTTCAAGATAAGGTTATATTTTATGTAATCACCTAAATGTTTACTCTTATCATATATTTTCTTACAACTATCATTTATAATTTAAAAAAGATTTCCTATATGTTGCAAGAAGTAGTTTTACTATATATCAACCAGCACAGCCTTTTACTGCCCTTGTAAATATATGCTAATATCCATTAACAACATACATTTTAATTTTAAAAAATACATTGTTCATGAAAGTAACAT
>NW_024534631.1:0-19468 GCF_016097555.1 Gigantopelta aegis
GAGTTCCAAATGATGTCATATGACATCACTATTATATAACGCATACTCAAGCAGCTCAAATTTGTTTAGTCAGCCTAGTACAGATTGGCAACTGCTAGAAGCATCTAGCTTTTATTATTCCTTAATCAGCCTTGCAGGAATTCTTTTTCTAATCAGCCTTGGTCTTTTCATATACTTCATGCATTCTTCCTCCGTTGTTGGAGCTATTATCGTAAAAGCAGACACAGTCGTACCTTTTTACAACAGATGGTTTTTATACTCTATTTACAAAGGACTTGACTGTAGTAAGTAACATCGACCATAATGATAATTATCCTCTTAATATATCGTTCTACAAAACTCCTTGCAATAAATTATCAAAAAAATAGACGTTCTTAGTCCTGTGTCTCGTTCTGTCTCGCCAGACTTCAATCTGCGTTTACCGTTTAATTACAGATATGGCGATCGGCCGCTCTATGGAGTAGGTGATAACAGCACATTGATCTACACAACTATAGCTAGTACAAACCATAAATTTCTGACTGTCCATTGAAACTTTACCTGTTCACAGACGAAGAGAAGTATCAACAGTTTAAATACCCAGACATCCTGAGACTGGTTACGTTGCTAGCTCAAAATGTTTGCCAGTAGGGACAAATAGCTCATCAGCAATTGCCACAACAACTTTTAAGCTAGTATCCAATTCACTAAACTATGTTGCTGTATTTGTACAAGGAGGAGTATCAGTCACGATAAATATTACAGGAAGTATACTGAAATATTCCCTGAAGAGTCTTAAAAGAGAACCTTGTTTTCTTCACATCAACAAAATTCTTGTGTCATTTCTATTTCTGAGTCACAATAGCCACTTCATCTACCAAATCCTGTGTTGTTTTTCTATTCTCCACAACACAATGGTTTCGTCAACTACACAACATCCTCAACCCAGATACATAATATAGGTTCTGTTATTACAATTATTGTGTCTGGACTTGTCTTTGTGTGTTTATTCTTATTGTTTCCAATCAGTCTTTACTATATAGTACTGATTTGGTGTAGTAGACGATCTGAATATGAGAAACTTTCCGATGTTGGAAGTAAAATACCACCATTAATTGTTAAACATTTTTGTTATTAAATTAATGATTGTATAAAATATTTATATTCAATGATTTTTGGTGTCAGACTTGACACATTTATTGTATCAATGATTTGATTAAATTAAATGAACTAATGAATAATCAAAAATAAGAGCTCTAAACATTCAGCAAACTCTATTCTAACTTTTTCGTCTCTTTGCTCGCCTTGTCAATTACTTTTATGCTGTAAGTAAAAGAAAGAACACAATTATTTAATGCAGCATTCTTAAAACTCTTACAAGAAATGGTCTTTGTCCATTCTTCTTCTAATGCAGCTCGTAAACTATCCACATAACTCCCTGACCAGCCACTCCCACTTTCTTCATTTACAGTAACTTGAACAACTGATTTAGGTGTGTTTGTATCATCACATAGTCTTTTACAATATCCCTCCTCTTTGTGGACATAGACTTGTGAAAGTAGACCAGTTTTCTAAGAACAATAGAACAATGTCATAAAGTTTATTAAGGAAGTTCTTAAAAAGCTCAATAATCCCATGTCAATTCTTTTATGTGTTATTCAAACTGTGAATGAAGGATACATCTACGCAATGGATAGTATCTAAGGTTTGGCCCAAATTTGGTTGGCTCTTTAGACTACAATATACATTATGTATTATATTCTTTCTAGTAGTTACAAATAAAATCCTTACATCTTTAATGCTATGATAATTTTGTCAAAGTTCAAACCAGCTTCTTCTACTTCCTCTTCAATGCTAGCTCACCTTTTGTTGGTTGACTGGTGTCCCAATAACAAACATTTAACAACACAGCTGGTGGCACCCCTGGTGAATCCCCTAAGATCATTCCTCGTCTTCGAATTCTGATCTCTTTTCATGAGGCCCTCTACAACAATTCCCCATGTCAAAGTTGAACTAACAAAATGGGTGTTGTTATATGAGCTTTTAATAATTTTATTCATTGTTATGAAAACACCCATTTGTGAAGATCCCCTGATATAGTAGTCCACACACCACTTATGTCACTATGTCAACACTGAAAGTGCCACAACAGATATAGTTATCAAAAATATTGATAAAATATAAACATGTCATAATACACACTAGTTAATTGGTATATATCCACTCCTTTCCTTTTCAACATAAAAACACCAAAAATGATAACAAAAAAGACTAAAACTAATAAAACAATGACTGCTCCTAGTACAGAAGCTATTATTACAATTATAAGAGATCTGCCCTTGAAAGATACTTGAACATGATTAATTTTCGATTGAAAATTGTAATTAGGTTTTGCATAAGCTAATAAAACCATTTCTTCACTATGAGGAAATGACGATGAACTTGTTTGTAAAACACACACATTAGAATTATCAATGACACAAGTAGAATAATCTGCAAGATAATCAGTAATGTCTACTACATTCTCAGTAGCTATCACATTGTAAGAGAAATCAGTACTTGCTTCAGGTGCTAACAACACAGCATAATAGTAGCATCTTCTTTGCTTCAAAAGTGATGTTAGTACAAATGGTAATATTTTTCCCGCCAATTTGTATCTCTTGTTTTAGTACTGGTGGATCTAGAAGCACTGTATTCCATATAATTTATATAGCTTTCTTCATTATCGAAAATATATAGATATGTTGAAGCTATTCTTTGAGCATTGCCCAAGCAAATTTTATACTTCAAGATTGAGCCATGAAGTAAATATACATACATTTCATTAATAATGGGTAAGTTGTCTACAATTGTTGATCCATTCCAAGAGTGTTGCTCTATTTTTGTTTTGTATGTCAGTTGCTTGATTGGGACTAAACTTAATGTTATATGGTGATTATTATCACCTTGATTGATTTTTTCATTGATTGATATCGTTTTAACTGAAGCAACGTCAATATTAACTAAACTATAGTATCATCCTCTGCAACTACTGTCTCAAATGTAGCTGGTGTCTTATGAGCTGTTACTTTGTAAGTCACTAGAAACCTACCAT
Source organism: Gigantopelta aegis (assembly GCF_016097555.1). Lineage (NCBI taxonomy): Eukaryota > Metazoa > Mollusca > Gastropoda > Neomphalida > Peltospiridae > Gigantopelta > Gigantopelta aegis. Next base: position 3,074 of record NW_024534631.1, read on the forward strand.
ACCAAGAAACACAAACTAACAATAATGTTCCTATTGCTACTATTGTAAAACAGAAGAGATGTTTTCCTGACTTTCCTACCTTGGAAAGATATCCTATAAACTTAATGAAATAGTTATTGTTATATACTCTCTAAACTGACCATTTTTTGCCTTTTCAGTTGCTGTTGATTCCTTCTTCTCCATTTATTTTCTTAGTCCTTATCCCTAGAATCTCACTAGAGTAGGCAGCTGAACGACTGGCCCCTCCTACTAAGGAATGGCCGCCAAGAGTACGCATGAAAATGTGTTATACATACATACATATATATATATGTATGTATGTATGTATGTATGTATGTATGTATGTATGTATATATGTATGTATGCATTGCAACACTCTCCGTATATTTTTAGAAAATATTTTATTTACTTGTACATTAATGTATAAAAATGAAACTATTTCATATGACCCACAAAAATATTGACATTCCTTATCTATTTTATATTTTTAATATAAACTTTAAAAAAACAAAATAAAGTAGAATCCATTTTTCCTATAATGTCTAATTTTTTTGCATTAAAAACTCAGACAACAATATATCTCATTACTAATGAAACAAACATCAATCAACAATATCATCACATGATCAACAAGCTACTGATATTTCCTGAACGATAGTATTATTTTTACCTTTGTTATTATGGCTTTTGTCATAACAATATCCAGTTGTATTACCATATATAACTGAATATGGTCTCTATTCATTTTCATTTTAAGCCAACATAGCAAAACTCAACACAATTCATTAACAATGCATATACCATTTGTTTTCTTGTTAACAATGACATATCTCTCTCATCTACTCACATCATTGCCTGATCACAAAACTATAACAATAAAAGTCTATGCAGCTCAGAAAAAAAACTCTCAAGAGACATAAACAACTACAACAACTTGTAATACCCAAACTTTCTGCACAGTCTTACTATTAAGGTACTATGTTAGTGATAGTGCTATTTGGTTCAGTACAAACATACAAAGTTTTCTGTTAGGAGTGTATCTAAATTCTAGCGTCTGGCATGTCTCTGACTACTTTTATATGTATATACAAGACACTACTGTCATTATAAAATATAACGATATGATTGATAGTTGTATATAGTTAACTGTAAGAGCAATGAAGGCTCTATTTAATGTGTCTTAGCAGCTATATATATGTGTGTCTGTGTCTGTATATATATATATATATATATATATATATATATATATATATATATATATATATATATATATATATATAATTATATATAGATATATATATATATGATTAATACAGACAAAATAAGTCTCATGGATGTTGGGGCCTGTATGTGAGGATTAGCTGTCACTTTGTCGCTATGTCATTGTGTGTAAGGACTTTCACTATAGATTTTAGAAATCCCCATATACTACATACACAAAAAGTCTTTTGTTCAAGTAAACCAACTTTCCATTCCATTGTAGTTAGTAATCAAAGATATATTTAATAATCAAAACAGTTTATTTTGTTAATACTTTCAATATGATAATACAATAATATATTTGGTTCATGCATGCAACACAAGTAACAGTTAATGAATTGGTTCAAACAACCAATCTGTTTAACAATAAATTCTATTGTCATTCGTGTTTATTTTAATTGTAATTGTTAATTTATGATGTTGCTTAAAATTGGTGTTCAGGATGAATAATCTGAACTTCTCTCACAATGTCATAAACAAAAGTCAATAATTTTTGTCTTTATCCACTCAATTATACAAAATTAAATTAATAAAACAAAGTATTGCTTTGAACTATTTGAACTATTAGATACACAATAATAACACTAGTTATGGTCTGGAGGCTGAGGCAGTGGTAGATATGGTTTTGTTCTTGGAACTGGGATAATTTTGGTCTTTCCAAACAAGTACATGAAGATGTTAAAAGAATACTATTGAAAGGATAAATGTACAAAGCTAAAGATGAGTATCTCACCAGTGATCACCCCAGCAAGTATCATTAACTGCTTCACAAATAGTTTCAAGGTCACAAAATACCAGGTGTTGTAATTGATGGTGTAAATCCTCTCACATCAACTTTAAGGACTGGTTGTAACAGGTGCACGTGGTGTAGAAAAATCTCTATACCAATTAGGTGTATCCTCGAGCTGTATTTTTAGCAAAATACTATAAACAACCTGTAAAAAATACAGAACTGTCTGTAAAGTCTTTTTGACATTTTATTTACTAACTTGATGATTATCATTTTCAATTGCATTAAGCAATATCTCGTGTATTCCATCGGCAGGAATTTTAGTAACTGCACACGATGAATATGTAAGTTTGACCACAACGGATCAATAGGACCTGGAGCATCTGGAATGCTCCACCAACGAGGAAAATTAGCTCTGGCTTCGTAGATTTGTTCAATGATGGATCGATGACCTGTTACTACGTCAAAAGAATCTCCACTAGTTTTTTCAGACGGAACTCTCTTAACCCGAAATTTGTCTCTAGGAATATTTGTAGTTCTCAATCTCTTCAGCTACGTTACACTGACGACATCCGTCTATAATAAGTTGAGCATTCTGCGTGTTAGTATTATCGTCACAAGGACGTGCAAGCAGCTTTATTGTAGGGCGAGCTGGTGGCAGCACCGAATAGACTATATTAATTTGATATTGGAATCCGCTATCAGTAATTAGAAAAATTCATGGAATTTAATTTCGGCCCTCGGCTTCCGTAAATAACTTTGGTTTCACGTGACAGTTGTCATAGCAGTACAATCAGCAATATTCTGCCATATAGGCAAATATTACAATGACTTCGAGAAAAAGCTGATTGTAAGTAATTCTATGTATATTGTATCTACATCTTTGCTTCCATTACTTATACAATTTTTTTTGTTTGGTAGGTACTATAATAACTACATGTATTATTGCTACAGTTGTTGTAATATCTTGTATAATTGCTCCATCATTACTGTTGACAAGACCTATATACACCACCAAACCAATAACAACACAAGGCCCTGAACTTATTAAACTTGATTTCATCAGTTATTTCAATCATTATTACACTAATAGAGCCTAAAGAAGCACAGATAAATGCTCTTTTAACTTCTAATAAGCCAACAGAGCACAGGGAATTAAGTGGAGTGATTTCAAAGTCTCAACGTAATGGACCATTTCCATATGTATACAATTACATGGTGGTGACTATCCTATTTACTTGTTTGCTGGTTCAAAACTTATATATATATTGTTTGTAACTGGTATAACTACTTCATCATGTCCAGCACGCTTTATTTATTCAAGAACGGCAAGCATATGAAAATTTTAAGAATGGCCACTACAATTCATTCATAATTCATCTTGTTTGTTTCCTGCTCCACATAACCAAACATGGAGTTTTGAAATTACTATAACAGCATCTTACTATGCCGGTATATATATTGGTATAATACCTCTGTTTTGGTTACATTTCAGTGGAACATGTATTCTATAATACAGCTGACTTTGATAAACAAATTATTGTAGTGAACAGCTGTCCGTTAACAACAATCCTTACTGTAAGGTGACAATATGCCAAAAAGCCCTTGCCTGTAATGATCAATACTATTTGCTAGTAAACTCTACCAGTAACATTATATATACTAAAAGAGAGGAACAGTTCTTTTCAAAAAAGAGAGGACAAATTGCCACTCTAAGTGTTGCTTTAATTGTTCTAATAGTTGTTGTCATTTTTTTCTGTGTTGATTTGTATCTGTGTGGTGTGGGTCAATAATAGAAAATCAGGTATAATAAAGTATTTTCATATATATACACAGCCACACTTAAAATAGCATTTTGTCATTTTTAACCATTGTTCTTGTTACCATAATCTCATCAATATGATGTAAGCCCAATATTGAGTTACCACAAAGCCAAAACTGGTCTAACTCAGTGTGTAGAAAGTAAACTAGAAGCCATAAAGTATTCTTTGAGTTTAATTGAAATTATAGGAGTGGTTGATACTTTTTGAACTTAACTAAACTGATTAATTAATGTCAGTTAAATAGTATGCATACTTATAGATTTAATTGAAGCCATGTCAATTACTATAGCAAGTGGTTGTAAAAGCAATGTGGTTGTAGATGCAACTAGTTGGCTTTATGAGTTACACTAATTTTGGCCTTTATGAACTTAGAATAGTACATCATATTAATGAAACTGTGGTAACAAAAGATCTCAGTTAAAATGACAAAAATGCTTTTTTCAGTGCATGTTAAAGTGTAACTAATTCAGTATTACTTGTTAATGCACACAGTCAATCAATTCACACTTTCTAAAATATAGATAAAATACCAAAACCTACATCGTCGTTACCAATAGAAGATAAAAAAAGGTTAACATTCAATTAAGTTCTAAAGCCATCCATACATGTACATGAGTCAATTAATTTCTATAATGATGTTCATACTTATTTGCTTTTCAAGAATTCATTCAATACCGTAACACTTCAATTGATATACCTACATTGATGAACTTGGTTGTGGCTGAGGTAAGGATATAATAAACATTATATATTATGAATATATATAATGTGATATATACTGAAGTATCTAAGTCTGTTGAAGTAGTGCTCGATGTCGTTTAGACAGAGCGGATTAGAACAGAATTAAAAGGACAAAAGAACAGTCCTGTTCTTTTGTCCTTTAATTCTGTTTAATGTGATATATAGTATCTATATATATATATATATATATATATATATTTCACTGAAAGAATTGATTTGTATTTAAACAATAGTCATTTAGAGTGCATTTATAAGACATGACAAGTAGTAAATTAAACATTACGCTGTTTTAAAAAAGTCATATTGAATACACTGGTGAGTGTCAGATTGAATACCTCTCATACTTAGGCAAAGCTTTTTTATGGATGCTGCATGGGCCTGTGTGTGAGGGCTGTCACTGCGGAATTTACATAGGGCTATTGTACATATCACATACATGTCCTTTCTGACAAGTCATTTCCTGAAGTATATGAACTATTAATTTTATAATTTGCAAACAAAAACAGCATATGTTATCACACATTTTCAATTAATTCTGTATTCTATGCAATCTACATGTAAGTGATCATAAATTGGTTAAAACAACCAATCTATCTTAACAGCAGATAGTTATTTTTTAACTGTCCTATTAGTTCTTTTTTGCTTTTGTAAAAAAGTAATCTATTTCTATTTCTGTAGAGATAAAAATGTGTCAACCACCTTTATACTTTAAACATGTACATACATACATAGATACATATATATATCACATACATACATACATACATACATATATATATATATATATATATATAATATATATAATATATATATATATATATGATATAAGCTATGCTAGCTATGAAGTCATATGTGTATGGACTACTATGCAGTACCTGCACATACAGTTAGCAGTCACGTGGTTGAACACATGCATGAACGTACAGTTTGCATATACATATTATACTACTTTACATATATATTCTGTCATAAAGATTCCAGGTGAATGGCAAAATGTTGCTACTCTACTAGGAATTGGGCCAGATCAGCTAGATGGAATTTAAAAAGAACACATCATATGGTGGAATCCTAAGAATTTCTTTAGGGCAGTTTTAGAAAAAATGGGAAATCTACTAAAACTCGATTTAACTGGTGCACAATGCTGTCTGTTCTTTCCTCACCAATAATAAATAGAGAGGACTTAGCCCACAAAATAGCTAGTGAATTACAGAATAAAAGTGCTGGTAAGAATATTTTTATTAGCTATAAATGAAAAGCAAAAAATAAAGATCATCTTAATTAGCAAGTAATATAATAAAAAAACACACAACTGTTGTCATATTTTACTAAATAAGACAATCAATTTTTGTAATTAACAGTAACAAACTAAACATTAAATCAACTTTAAGAAGGTGCATGCCAGCCCATTGTAAAAATTTATTGGTAGATTTATCTAATGTTTGGTCATCCATTAATTGCATGCTATATCAAAATTAACTAGATCAAATAGTACTGGCATAATGTTTTGGTTTCCAATGTACAATAGGAGCTTTTTAAAATAAATACTATATAATGTCAGTTACTATGTCAATGTCAAACTTGAAACATGATGTTTTACATAGAACTACCATTTTGAGTGTCCACATTATTCCACAAAAGCATGCACATTAAATTTCTTTTTCATTAGTTTTTAGAGAAAAATTGATCCTGATAAAACAGCCAACCAAGTATAATTTTAAAACTAAACTTTTCTAATCAAAATAGCTGTTTTCTTGAAACCTGTATATTCTAGATTTTTTGAAGACTATATTATTACTTTTAATGACATATATATGGATAAGTGTTATTTTTGTATGTGTGAATTGACTGTGTATTTTTGAGTATGTATTTCTTCATTTAATCTTTAGAAATAAATATTAAATGAGTGTTAATTAATATTATCTCTTACTTGCTCTCTCCTATTAATTTTTATCTAGAATTATAGTATTGCAATTGATACCAATACTAGTAAAATAAATTTATAAATGGTATAGTATATGGATCGTTTAACAGACATTAAATCTACAACACCACGTTATAATGCATTTAATTCTTAACAGACTGGAATCTATGACACCATGTTATAATGCATTTATGACATTGATAGATCTTTAAAGTTGAATACATAATGATGTCATAGCTGTATATTGAAATAGTGAATGACATTTTCGTTGCTTCTATACATTATGTACATAGTTACACCACACAATATATGGAGGGTTCATTATGCTTTATACATAAAAGCTTACATACTTTATGGCTTCCAATGATTTTAGAAAGAGAAGCAGCTATATATGCAATCCTGACTTGCTGCATTAATAGACTGTCATAATGATTTCCAACCTGCAAACATATCTATCAAGCTATTTTTGAGTGGAAAGTGATAGTAGAAAATTAGATTTACCAAATTAATTGTAATACTTACAATTGTAGTGATTATCTAACCATTTCTTGATTAGCAACTATAGTTAGAGATCCAGATTAGTCCCTTGATTGAAGTTTAAAGAAAGGTTCTTCTTCTGAAGTATAAGAAAATTTTATGATTATTGACCTGATTGTATAATCTTTAATTAAGATATACTGAAATATAGTAAATTTCTTTTATCCAATAATTATTTAGTACATCCTATGAATATAGCCAGGCACAAAATGTAACAAATTGCTTAACATATTGTTTCAACTTTACCTATACCAGGACATAAAATCATTAGTTCTCTGATATCCTTTTTAATGACAGGTTGTGTCACTAATTGTATTGGAAGAGAAAGCATTATAGAAAGCACGAATTTCACTATCATGTACCTTCACTAAATGCTGAACTCATCTTTTCTAACTATTTTAATGATTTGTTACACATACCTTCGAGAAGACTTAAGGTGATCTAATGAAATGTACAGTAAGTTTTAACATGTAGATTCCAATGTACTTGAAGGTTTTTGAATGAGAGTCACCATTAAAGTATAATGCGGGATAGATGCCTATAAACATAAAAAATTGCAAAAGGATAAATGGTCTTAACATTGCTGAGATGTCAACTAACGACTGTGGGCTGATTTCCAAAGCTTGATCGAGAATACAAACTTGCCATATACAGTAGGAAGATAATTTCTTCAGTTACAGATACGTTTAATAGTGTTGTAATAATGCTTTATCATAATACAGCACGTGCACTTTGCGTATGTATGTACTAGGTCATAGTTATCTTAACTTCCTGTTCTGATACGAGATAGACAGCTCACAAATATTTCGAAATTAAGAAAAGATGACCAAAGTGGTAAGAATGTATATACTTTTTCTCCTCTATAATAAACGTATTTAGGATCAAGACAAGTTGCAACAGATATAGAAAATGAAAAAGGTGATTCAAGTGACTCAGGTATATATAACTTCAATAATCTCTGCTTACTATTTTGCCTCATATAATAGACATCGAAAAAGAAACTCATAATCTTGACAGATCAAATCATATTCATCCAATGAAAGTTTTTCACTACCAATCAGTTCCATAAGATCTAACTATGGCAGTGTTCAAGGGCTAACAAATAATGCAATAATTTATGATGAGGCTGTCAACTGCATAGAAGTTTATCCATATTTTTATTATTATAGGTAATGATAAGAAGATTCTAATAAAGTGTACAATTTATTTATTATAGTAATGGTATATTTTTAATATCCGGCAGTGTTAGTGCAATTCTTTTTCATAAATCATATAACCCGACTATCAATTCACCAATTCACTCAAAACTGGAGATAATGCATTTTCCAATGAATTTCTAAAAGTTACCTTTCTCCTCTAGTCAATTTACAGTCATCAATCTCTTTCATAAAAAATAACTCTAATAGATCCACGATATGGTAGAGCCTTTGTTTATGAAAACTAGTACAATGCTTATTGAAGTCCTTTACCTTTCTCCTATAAAGTAATTATAACATGACTAAAAAAAAGTATTCGAGTTTATCTCTTGATGAAGAACATTCTAAATTTTATCATTTAGGGATATAAAATTGTCCTAAATGTGCCAGTGTCTTCGTTATGCTACAATAATTGTTGCTTCTGCAACAGTGATATACATAATTAATTAATTTTACATCTTCAATAAATCTATAACTATAAGCAAATTTTTAAGTTTTTATACACAAATAAATAATCTTTCATTGGCTTCAAGTGAACTTAAAACCATTACATAAATCCATACAACATCATTCAACATTGCTTGATAGTTAAATCATTGTTATATTAATTCATAAAGACTACACGGGATTTACTAACTTTAACACAGTGTCACATGTTTCACATGTTCAGCAAAGATATAGTATGGCAGATAAGTTGTAAAAATAACGAATAAAAATGAAAAAAAAAATCTACATTTTGGATTGCATTGCCAATAAATCAGTGCATATGTAGAAATGTTTTTTTTTTTTAATTAGAGTAAGTTCTTCTTTAGTAGAGACATCACTATTTATCAAATGAGATCAATATAAAGTTTGACTAGACATATTGCGTGCATGATCTGCATGTCTTTACACTTGTTACAAAATTATTCATTTACGCAATAATATACATTGTACAATTTCTTACACTATTTTGGTGTTTATTTAGTTTAATCATTGCAGTGAGTTTTATTTTAGTATTACAAAACTTTTCATGCCCATTTTTTAGAAAATAGATACATACACACATACAAAATATATATATATTATTTTACATACTTTACGTTGTATAATGATGTATCTTCATAATTACATTGCATGCATTTGTTTCAATGCTGTAAATAATGAAGTTATTGAAATTTGTATACCTTGATTGTGTAGTATATGTATGTATGCATAGATTCGTGCATGAATCCATGTAATATATATGCATATAATCTAGAATAGTTTATTTATGTAAAATAATTATTATACGTATATAGTGTTAAAGTGTCAGTTGTCAGATCTACATGGAGGACAAATGCAATAGCATTTTTGCTAAATGAATTTGACCTGGAATATAAATATATAACATGAATACACATAGAATGGTTTATTGAATGGCACTGGAGCTTTCTATGAGAGATGTGATTTTTAAAAAATGTAATGTATAAATTGATATAACCTCTTTTTTGTAGTTTTCAGAGTATTGGACATAAAAGTATAATGTGTTTATTTTGTTACTTATTATGTGACCTCATTTACTCATACATGTAGACAATTCTTATTAACAATGATGACATGCAATTGAAAATTTAACAGACCAGCAATGCATATCATGCAAAAATGTGATTCACAGACTGTACCTGCTCAATGTATAAATTTTATTAGGATAATTATAACTATATAGCATTGCTGGACTGTCAAAATAAAATCATGGAAAGCAACTAACTTCAATATAATTATAGATAGATGAATAATTTTTAAGTAGCAATGTTGGACTGTTAAAGCCAAAATCATGTCACTGTTTAAGCTATAATAGTATATTTTTCTATCAAAATTTGTGACATGGTTTGTTTGAAAGACGGCCTCAATAATCAATTTTTACGGTTCATAGAAATATATCATATTTTCATTCTGCGCAAAATTCTATATATGACATTTACATTGCAAATTATACACATAATAATTTATTTGAAGTATTACAGTATTATATAATTTTTTAAAAAGGGCAATGCAGCACAAATGTATAGTAAAGATTAAGATGTTTAATAAAAAAACAACCGCAAGATTCATTTACTAGATAAATATGGAAATTTTTTTTGAAGCTGGAATAACAACTTTACTCCCGCTAATTTGTGGAATTAGACAATCTGTGTTACAACGTACACTAAGAAATGAACATTTTCAATATTTTCTCTCATAATACTCAGAATACATACCTAAATGGTTTGCTGAAGTTTTCTTCAAACACAGAACGGATGTAAAAGATAATATCATTGAAATCATCAACATTAGGTCCTGGATTGTTTTTCCTATTTTCAAATCCACAATAAGTTCTTGGGAAGATGTTTGGCTAGAATGCTGTTCTTTTAATATCAAAACAACTGGATAATTTACCTTCTTTAAAAATATACATACATAGGTATTACAATATAAACGTGGTATTGTATTTGTCTCCTTACTTTAGATTTCTTAAATTTATCATCAAGTTTAGTTTGAAGTAAATCCTTAGAAGGTGTAGAATCCTTAGAATCCTTAGAAGAAGATCTCAATGTACCATCTGAGTATGTGATAGTCACAAATATGGGGCTCTGTTCAGAACCTTCTATAGGGTCTTCTCGAACTCAGATCTGAGCATTCAACCAAACCATCTTGTATTGATGATATATTTGTTTGGACAGCCTAACTAGCCAATTGCGGAGCTGTATTCCTTGATCTTATCAGCAACTTTTGCCAGTAACGTTTAGCCACAGACTCCTTTTCAGTATCACATGCAACTTTAAATTTTATTGCTATAAATTCTTTTTCTCTCTACAAAAATCTATTTGCTAAATAGCTCGTGACTTTTCAAGTGTCTTAAATTTTCTTCCAATCCCAAAAACGAAAATTTTGGCCATACGTTCTTCCTCTGATGTTTCTTATCAATATTGTGCAAGCGCTGCATCATGGTGTTTATATGTCACGTGAAAATTATATAAAAATTAATAATTCATTACAAACTTCAATGTAGGCAAAAACCTTTTAAACAAACTAAAATGAATCATATTGACCAGTAAACATCTGAGCTATTCCAGAAATCAGAAAAACAAATGTTTAACATTGTAAAGTAAATAATAAACACTTCCTTACTTATTATTACAATGCAATTCTGAGAGTTTATTGTGAACTTAAAAATCATAATAGGAGCTACATGTATAATTTTAAAAATATCATTTGGTGTTTTTTTATTGTTGTACATTCAAAACTTTAGATAAGGTCTGTTAATCACTTTCAACTGTCATCATATTGCTATGAAAAAAACTACAGTGCAAAAAATAGTACCATGACTAAATTATTCAAATTTTAATATATTTGCCAATAATTAATATATATAAATTAAATACTGATCATTGATTGAATATCTGATAGGTTTCCACAATATTTGTAAACAAATTAAAATTGAAACATATTGCTACAAAAAAGTTACTTTTAGTCTTGTTTAAAACCATAATAATTAACAAAAAAAACAAAGTAGTGGTCACAGAGTCATTATAATACTAATGTAGTTATATGGTAGCATTTGCTATGACCAATGTGGTTTTGTAACATCATTAATCATCAATTGTCTGAATAATCTTAACAATAGTTATAGAAGTACAAACGTTTCTACAAGTTATAATATAGTGCAGATTAACCTGCTTGTTTGTTTATCTTCTACTCCACCAGCACAATTAGTAATAAGAATTTCAAGAGCTTTAAATCATCACAAACATGCTGTTTTCTAGCAAATTATAATAAGACAAGTAGTAATGTGACCTTGATACCATATAATTTAAGGTACATTACAATTTTTGTGTGTACATATAGGTTATAGAGTTATAGAAATTTCTCTCTCTCTCTCTCTCTCTCTCTCTCTCTCTCTCTCTCTCTCTATATATATATATATATATATTATATATATATATATATATATATTATATGTATAATATACATGCATACATACATTATATATTATATAGTATATATAATATTCTATATGTGTATAATTTTTTCATATGTACATAATAATAAATATTAAATAAATTAAAGAAATAAAAATCTATATATTAGTCTGCACTGTGGATAATGAATTTCATATCTAGAAACTTTTTTCAATTGATTAGAATGAATTCTTATTTTGGTAGTGTCATGACTATTTATCCAGTTGGGTCAATATAAAGTTTATATATAATGTTCTGACAGTTAAATAATATGAGTAATCTGTATCCATGATGTTCAATATATTTTAAAAGTTATTATGAATGATCAATATATGCACATCACACAGTTTCTGCCATTAATGCTTAAGATATTCCAAACAACCAATGCGTTCACAAACAAGTAGATGACATTAATTAAATGACTGAAAGACAACCTCACTAGTCAAGCTTTACATTAATAGAAAATTAATTTATTTTCTATCATTATTTTTGCTTTAAGTTCAGTATTTAACATTTACATTTATATATACACATTTCAAAGTTTATGTTAGCATTTATAATTATAAAAAAAGGGGAGTAAAACACAATTGTATAAATATTAAAAATGTAGTTTGTTATCATTACGAGGAAAGGGTGTATGGGTCTTGTGAAAATTGAATGGTAACTGCATCCAGCCCAGTATTACTGCTGAGTTTTACAATCTGCTGAAAAAGATATGCTACTGTGATGAAATTATTTCAGTCTTTTCGCACATAATATTTAATATAAATACTTGACTTTTTTTGACATAATATCATTAAAACTTGAACAAACTGCACAGATAGTTGCATTGAGATCATCATTCTATGGGTCATGGTTTTATCTTTTCAACTCCAAACTTAATAGTAGGTTCTTCAGAAAAATCTTGCACAAAATCTTTTTTTTATTGTCAAATGGTAATAATAACAAGACTACAATATACAAACATAGGTACTACAATATAAATGTGACATCATTTTGTCTGCTTACGTCATTTTTTGTTAGATTTTCTTTATAGTTGAAGTAAATTGTCTAAAAGTGATGATGTAACATTGGGTAAGTAATGGTCATATCCACAGGTTGTGTTTGGATCTGCCCAGGACATTTAATAGGCATAGATATTCCAATGGAAAAAGGGTGACTTTCCATTTGCGAAAATGTACTTTCTCAATTCATTATAATGACCTCCTCTTTAGGTTTTAGTATACAGACTCCTCCTTTTCAGTGTCATGTGCAGGTTTTTTTTTTTTTATTTCATAATACAGTAACATCTTCTTCATCTATGCTAGCTTTACTTGTTAAATGTTCTTAACTCTTTTTCATTTTTTCTTTTTTCATTCCAATGTCCAGAAATGAAAACTCCCATTACTCTCTCCATCTCTGATTCTTCAATTCCACCAGTTGCATTGCTTTCTTCACATTACGAATTTTTTTTTTAAAACTGTACAAATTACTACATCATTAATATGTATATATCATGTGAAAATCATGTAAAATGAATAATTCATTAACAAATTCTTTCATACGTGCAACTCTATTTAAAAGAGCCTGTAATGAATCACAGTGACTGAACATCAGAATTACTTTAGAATTTAGGAAGAAAAAATGTGTAAAAGATATATTTAGTTGCTATAGCAATATAAATATTTCTATGGCAACTGTTACTATGGTCATTGTTACTTTGATAACATATAGCAAAACCTTATAAGTTTACAATACATGAGCATTTTCTGCAAGTTATATAGTGCAGATTGAATGTGTTCATTTGTTATGTTCACTAACCAAACAAAATAGCTAGGTACATGAATTTCAACAGCTTAAAAACATGTATGTTGTTCATAGCAAACACAATAGTTAAGACAAATAATATGGATTAATATATCACTTAATCTTCTAGACACTATAGTGTGTGTAAAGTAAAAAGACTAACTTCAATATATCTCTGTGAGCCCCTCTGGTAACATTATAATGGTACTATAAGTTTCTGTATGTAGGCAATAGAGCTGTAAAATTTCTTTCTCATATGTTTATCTTTTCTATTTTTTTATGAAATAAAGCCAATAAGGAGGTAATCTTACATCTAAATAAATCAATTTTATAAGTAAATTTTCAAATTTTGTATTAATAAATAAGAAAATAAACCTCCCTTGATTTCAAGTGAATTGATAAAACCATTACACAATCATAGACTTCATTCATGATTTAATTTAAATACTCAAAGGAAATTTATTAGTGCATTGCTGGGGGACTGTTAACATCACTGTTAAGATTTATTCATATAGACTTACAACAACATATATTATAAACATTGTTGTCACATATTTCAGCTGAAATGTAGCAAGCAGGTTGCAATTTATGTTTGTAAAAAAAATAGGCACCTAAAAATAAAAATAAAATGTAAAAAAACATAAATTACATATTTGGACTGCATTGCGAATAAGTCCAGTTTTACTTTTAGAAAACTATAGAATAAGTCCTCTTATTTTGATAATGACATTACCTATTTATTCAGTTGGAGATCAATAAAAAAGTTTATATTGAGAAACATATCACATGCATGATTGTATTACACATGTTACATAATCTTTTCATTATGTACAAGCATATAAATACATATATATACATTTTCTTATACTATTGCTGTGTTATTTTGTTTATTCATTGCAATGATTTTTGTACAAGTACCAAAAACATTGTATCCATGGTGATTCTTAGAAAAAAAAATTCATAGACAGCACTTGCATGTAAGTCATTAGTCACCATGTAGTAATACACTAGGGAAATTAAACTAGCATGTGGGGACTGTTTAATTAAACTATAATCATATTTTCAAGTTATAATCCATGCATCACATCATCTCACACACTAAAAAAGAACAATATCTGGGTAGTACTATCCTTGTTTAGTTTCCACTTATCACTGCTTTAATGACAAACATTTATTTTAGATATTGAGTGATTTGGTTTTTAATAATATGTTTCACATCACTAACAATTTCAATTAGTTATACATGGTTTGTACTATTTATTATTCTATAAAGTATCACTGCATACAGATTGCCCAATTGTTGATGCCACTGTTTTAAATTTAAACATGCAATGATGTTCTGTCCAGGTCACTCTTGATGCAAGAATTAGTAATATGATTTTTAAGTTTTAACAACCATAATTTGATTACATGCATAATCATGTGAATATTTTGGTATCCCTGATGTTATGTTGATGTTTGCATTAAGTACTACATTTGTATAGTTGGGAACAATAATACCTAAGCTGTGGTATTAAAAGTATGCGTCATTTATACAATATATATCAATGCAGACATAGCAAAAATTTTATTATTATTCACAATCTGTTTGTATGTAATGACATGCATGCTGAAGCATAATTATACTGCTGCTTAGTCATGCTATAGTAAACAAAAACATTATAAGTGCATTATGTCTTCAAGTAAGTCTGTGTCAACTGTAATTGTGATTACTTGTTAGAGTATAGATAGCTGCATTTTCATATAATATTATAGATAATTAATTTAATTACCCTTTCTTTATATATTGCTAATAGAAAATCAACTTAGTGAGATGAAAAACTGTCCTTTGTGATTCAAAACAAGGTAAATAAACAGCGTCATATGTAACCTTTCTCTAACCAAATCAAATATATAATTTTGTTTACGGGCGTATTACTACCATTTGCAATAATTTCTCTTAATTCTTTCAAGTTTTGGCATCACTATTTTTAGTCCTCAGCATCCCAACGATTGCATAGTGTACTGGTTGGAGGTTAAATTTAAAACATACATAGGTCTGCTTTTTTAATTACACATTTGTTCATCTGTCTATTTGACCACAACAACACAAGTAAATTTCATCGATCCAAATTCACTCAAAATCCATCTATTAAAAAAATAAGAAGAAATAATGCTTTGCATATTGTGCCCTTAAAGAAAACAAGTGTTTGGCACAACCATTGGAAAGATCCACCATTTCTTAAAGAATGTGGAGAAAAAGTGGTTGGATCTCAAAATATTGAGGTTGTTCCTTTTTTATGAACAGTTTTGGAAAGAAATTATGCTCTTCAGCCTACAATTCAATTAGAAACACAATAGTGGCGTCTGCATTGTGTCTATGAAACAGTTAATATTTGAACTAGCGTAAGCTTGAAAGTCCCCCCAGCATCGTACCATCGGGTTAGAGTCAAAAATGAAATCC